>NC_030678.2:4998953-5163953 GCF_000004195.4 Xenopus tropicalis
AATAGAACGTGGGTGAGTTTTTATGTATTAAGCTCTTAACTATGGATGAGCGAATCTGTTCCGTTTCGCTTCACCGAAAAATTCGAGAAACGGCGAAAATATTGTGTGACAAAAAAAAATTGTCGCCCGCGGCTATTATTTTGTCGCCTGCGGCTATTCTTTTGTTGCCCGCGGCTATTATTTTGTCACGTGGCTATTATTTTGTCGCCCACGGCTATTATTTTGTCGCACGCCTATTATTTTGTCGCCCACGGCTATTATTTTGTCGCACGCCTATTATTTTGTTGCACGGCTATTCTTTTATCGCCCGCGGCTATTATTTTGTCGCCCACGGCTATTATTTTGTCGCGTGCCTATTATTTTGTCGCACGGCTATTATTTTGTCGCCCAGGGCTATTATTTTGTCGCACGGCTATTATTTTGTCGCCCGCGCCTATTATTTTGTCGCCTGCGGCTATTCTTTTGTTGCCCGCGGCTATTCTTTTGTCGCGTGGCTATTATTTTGTCGCCCACGGCTATTATTTTGTCGCACGGCTATTATTTTGTCGCACGGCTATTCTTTTGTCGCCCGCGGCTATTATTTTGTCGCGCGGCTATTCTTTTGACGCCCGTAACTATTCTTTTTTGACGCTGGCGACAATTTTTGGACGTGCGGCGGATTTTTCTGCAGCAAATTTTTCATGCGTTTTGCGAAACAATCCGCCAATGGCGAAACATGGAAATTCGCCGCGAATCCTTGCCTGTCAAAACATTTTGCCCATCACTACTCTTAACTCCGATTTTGTTAAATCTGCCCCTAAAGGGAGGAATGAATAGAATTTGGGTGACTTTTTGGGGGCTAATTTATCAATTCTTGAGTTTGTGAATAGTGATGAGTGAGTCTTTTTTGTCGCCCGTGTCTATTTTTTGACACCCGCGGCTATTTTTTTTGTCGTCCACACTTTTTTGACGTGCCCGCGCCCAATTTCACGCCCAACATAAAAAATTCCGTGCACCGAATTTTTCCGGAAGTTTCTCAAAACAACATTGGCGAAATGCGCTGCAGATCCATGCCTGGCGAAAAAATTCGCTCATCACTATTTGTGAATTTGAATTTCTTTTTCTAAATTCAATAAATGTACATATCGAACGGTCACTTATTTATTAATAAGGAAAACTCGTTTGAATAGAAAAAAACCTCACGTTTAGAGTAGTGATGAGTGAATCTGTCCCGTTTCGCTTTGCTTTGGCAAAATGGCGCAAAATGCTACTTTTTTTGCGGCGCACAACTTTTTTGACGCAGCTGCAACATTTTTGACGTTACCGTTACATTTTTTGGTGAAGCTGTGACTTTTTTTTTTTACGTGACCGTGAATTTTCCGCTGCAAAATATTGTGGCTGTTTTGCGAGAAAAATTTGCAGATGGCGAAATGCAGAATTTCCCTGTGAATCCGTGCCTTGCGCAAAGATTTGCTCATCGCTATTTTAGAGTTTATGAGCACTAAAAATAAAAAAATGCAATTTTGAGAATACGGCGTGACTTTGCCAACTCCCATTGACTTCTCTAGAAACTCACAAGCTTTTAGATTGCAAATTTTTACGTTTGCGTTTTTGGGTTTTTAATAAATACCAGTAGTGATGAGCGAGTCTGTCCCGTTTCACTTCACCATAAAATTCGCAAAATTACAGGAAAATTTGCGAAATGACGAAAAATCTGCGAAACACATTTGTTGTACAATGTTTTTTGTCGGGTCTTTTTTCTTTTTGTCACAACCTCACCCAATTTGATGCTACCACGCCCATTTGTGCAGAAATCGTGCCAAATTTCACGCGATCATGACTTTTTTTGATGCATGGCGAATTTTCCAAAAAAAATGGAGAAATTCGGAAATTTGCTGTGAATCCATGCCTGGCAAAAAAATTTGCTCATCGCTAACTACCAGACATTCGAGTTTTCAAACTGTATGTTGATAAAATCACCCTCTTTATGTATTAAGCTCTAAATTCTAGTGATGGGCAAAATGTTTCGCCAGGCATGGATTCGCCGCACGTCCAAAAATTGTCGGCGGCGTCAAAAAAGAATAGTTGCGGGTGTCAAAAAATAGCCGCGCAACTAAATAATAGCCATGGGCGACAAAAGAATAGCTGTGCGACAAAATAATAGTTGCGGGCGACAAAATAATAGCCGCGTGACAAAAGAATAGCCGCGGGGGACAAAAGAACAGTCGAAGGCGACAAAATAATAGTCGCAGGCGACAAAATAATAGTCGCGTGACAAAAGAATAGCCGCGGGCGACAAAATAATAGTCGCGGGCGACAATTTTTTTGATGCGCAACATTTTCGCCACTTCGCGAATTTTTTGCCGTTTCACGGATCTTTTGAAAGATTTGCGAATTTTCCAGCAAACCGAAACGTAACAGATTCGCTCATTACTACTAATTTCCCATTTTTATAAATCTGCCCCTAACTTTCACTCACTGATAAATAAACTTCTAAAGATCCCATACAGCACTATGATAAATCTGCCCCTAATTGTGAGTTTTATATAAAAAACATTTTTATTGAAAGTTTTGCAACTTTGCAAGTTTTTCTTTTTCGTACACCTGTCAGTATTAAATACCAGTTACACAGATGTCAATACTGGAATAAAAATGACATGAAAATGCTGAAATGTCATAAAATAGCAGCACATTTACAGCGATTCAAACTTCTTTATAAATATAATGTTGGGAGGCAAATGTAATAATATTCTCACTGCAGTATTACTGAGAGTCTTGCAAAATCCAGATTTTTGCTCATAGCCTGTACAGAGAGATACCATAAAACTATGGCACATAGAGATTCCCCTGTACTAAGCACAATTCAGCAGGAACAGCCCCCTAAGTTTGCCCATAGCCTGTACAGAGAGATACCATAAAACTATGGCACATAGGGATTCCCCTGTACTAAGCACAATTCAGCAGGAACAGCCCCCTAAGTTTGCTCATAGCCTGTACAGAGAGATACCATAAAACTATGGCAGCATCAGGATTCCCCCGTACTAAGCACAATTCAGTAGGAACAGCCACCTAAGTTTGCTCATAGCCTGTACAGAGAGATACCATAAAACTATGGCAGCATCGGGATTCCCCCGTACTAAGCACAATTCAGCAGGAACAGCCGCCTAAGTTTGCTCATAGCCTGTACAGAGAGATACCATAAAACTATGGCACATAGAGATTCCCCTGTACTAAGCCCAATTCAGCAGGAACAGCCACCTAAGTTTGCTCATAGCCTGTACAGAGAGATACCATAAAACTATGGCACATAGGGATTCCCCTGTACTAAGCACAATTCAGCAGGAACAGCCCCCTAAGTTTGCTCATAACCTGTACAGAGAGATACCATAAAACTATGGCACATAGGGATTCCCCTGTACTAAGCACAATTCAGCAGGAACAGCCACCTAAGTTTGCTCATAGCCTGTACAGAGAGATACCATAAAACTATGGCACATAGGGATTCCCCTGTACTAAGCACAATTCAGCAGGAACAGCCCCCTAAGTTTGCTCATAACCTGTACAGAGAGATACCATAAAACTATGGCACATAGGGATTCCCCTGTACTAAGCACAATTCAGAAGGAACAGCCCCCTAAGTTTGCTCATAGCCTGTACAGAGAGATACCATAAAACTATGGCACATAGGGATTCCCCTGTACTAAGCACAATTCAGTAGGTACAGCCCCCCTAAGTTTGCTCATAGCCTGTACAGAGAGATACCATAAAACTATGGCACATAGGGATTCCCCTGTACTAAGCACAATTCAGCAGGAACAGCCCCCTAAGTTTGCTCATAGCCTGTACGGAGAGATACCATAAAACTATGGCACATAGGGATTCCCCCGTACTAAGCACAATTCAGCAGGAACAGCCCCCTAAGTTTGCTCATAGCCTGTACAGAGAGATACCATAAAACTATGGCACATAGGGATTCCCCCGTACTAAGCACAATTCAGCAGGAACAGCCCCCTAAGTTTGCTCATAGCCTGTACAGAGAGATACCATAAAACTATGGCACATAGGGATTCCCCTGTACTAAGCACAATTCAGCAGGAACAGCCCCCTAAGTTTGCTCATAGCCTGTACGGAGAGATACCATAAAACTATGGCACATAGGGATTCCCTTGTACTAAGCACAATTCAGCAGGAACAGCCCCCTAAGTTTGCTCATAGCCTGTACGGAGAGATACCATAAAACTATGGCACATAGGGATTCCCCTGTACTAAGCACAATTCAGCAGGAACAGCCCCCTAAGTTTGCTCATAGCCTGTACAGAGAGATACCATAAAACTATGGCACATAGGGATTCCCCTGTACTAAGCATAATTCAGCAGGAACAGCCCCCTAAGTTTGCTCATAGCCTGTACGGAGAGATACCATAAAACTATGGCACATAGGGATTCCCCTGTACTAAGCACAATTCAGCAGGAACAGCCCCCTAAGTTTGCTCATAGCCTGTACGGAGAGATACCATAAAACTATGGCACATAGGGATTCCCTTGTACTAAGCACAATTCAGCAGGAACAGCCCCCTAAGTTTGCCCATAGCCTGTACAGAGAGATACCATAAAACTATGGCACATAGGGATTTCCCTGTACTAAGCACAATTCAGCAGGAACAGCCCCCTAAGTTTGCTCATAGCCTGTACAGAGAGATACCATAAAACTATGGCACATAGGGATTCCCCTGTACTAAGCACAATTCAGCAGGAACAGGCCCCTAAGTTTGCCCATAGCCTGTACAGAGAGATACCATAAAACTATGGCACATAGGGATTCCCCTGTACTAAGCACAATTCAGCAGGAACAGCCCCCTAAGTTTGCTCATAGCCTGTACAGAGAGATACCATAAAACTATGGCACATAGGGATTCCCCTGTACTAAGCACAATTCAGCAGGAACAGCCCCCTAAGTTTGCTCATAGCCTGTACAGAGAGATACCATAAAACTATGGCACATAGGGATTCCCCTGTACAAAGCACAATTCAGCAGGAACAGCCCCCTACGTTTGCTCATAGCCTGTACAGAGAATCCATAAAACAATGGCAAATAGGGATTCCCCTGTACAAAGCACAATTCAGCAGGAACAGCCCCCTAAGTTTGCTCATAGCCTGTACAGAGAGGTATTGTTGCTATTTCTATGCCGACGTACTAACTTATTAAGGAAATGCCCACTTTATCTCCCCCATGAGAAAAAAATCCTATAACAACAATATCTGAGCTCTAAAAAAACTAGTATTACTGTAAAACTTGGGAGGAATGCCATATAATGGTTGCAGTATCTGATGCAGAGTCAGCCCTGGTCTAGTAACCCATAGCAACCAATCAAATGTTTAATTTGATCACTCTAACAAGACCAGTAATAGCAACTTCACCCTATCAGCTGTTTTTGCTTTTCCTTGGTGTTTCTTTAATATGGGCCACACTCTGCATTGCTGCCCAGATGCCCGCTGCAGACCGCACTGCTTTCTAATCAGCTTAATTTATGGTTTTGTACAGCAGCCTCCTGATTCCCATTCACTCAGTGCTCGTCCTCCACTTCCAAACACGACGTGATTGTCTCAGGACAAATGGCAGGCCTGTGTTCCATCTCATCAATTTCATGTTCCTCGGTGAGACACATTCAGACAGAAGAGATCTCTGCAATCACACGAGAGGAGAGAGACGCCTATAATTAGCTCCCCGCCGCTATTCTCTAATAGGATTCTCCAACTGGTGTTTCCATTTTAATGATTTATCTGCGTAATCAGAGTTCCATAGAAATACGGCTTCTAGCGGGAACGGGACAGTTATAAAAGGGAGTCGGGAGAATTAAAATGAATCCCAAGGAGAATGGTCTTTATTGAAGGGGGGGATTTGTTTAGCAGAAAAGCCTTTACTGGGGGGTGGGGGGAACATGCGTTGACCCCTGAAAGTCATATCTCATAATGGGCGGGGGGTAGATTTAGGTAGGAAGTGGGGTTGAGCTCAGCAAGGCACAATATGGCCGCCTCTTGACTATGTAGGCATGGAGAGCCAAGGCACAATATGGCTGCCTCTTGACTATGTAGGCATGGAGAACCAAGGCACACTATGGCTGCCTCTTGACTATGTAGGCATGGAGAACCAAGGCACAATATGGCTGCCTCTTGACTATGTAGGCATGGAGAACCAAGGCACACTATGGCTGCCTCTTGACTATGTAGGCATGGAGAACCAAGGCACAATATGGCTGCCTCTTGACTATGTAGGCATGGAGAACCAAGGCACACTATGGCTGCCTCTTGACTATGTAGGCATGGAGAACCAAGGCACAATATGGCTGCCTCTTGACTATGTAGGCATGGAGAACCAAGGCACAATATGGCTGCCTCTTGACTATGTAGGCATGGAGAACCAAGGCACAATATGGCCACCTCTTGTCTATGTAGGCATGGAGAGCCAAGGCACAATATGGCCGCCTTTTGTCTATGTAGGCATGGAGAACCAAGGCACAATATGGCCGCCTTTTGTATATGTAGGCATGGAGAACCAAGGCACAATATGGCCGTCTCTTGTTTATGTAGCCATGGAGCGCCAAGGCGCAATATGGCTGCCTCTCGTCTATGTAGGAATGGAGAGCCAAGGCACAATATGGCCGCCTCTTGTCTACGTAGGCATGGAGAACCAAGGCACAATATGGCCGTCTCTTGTCTATGTAGGCATGGAGAACCAAGGCACAATAAGGCCGTCTCTTGTCTATGTAGGCATGGAGAACCAAGACATAATATGGCCGCCTCCTGTCTATATAGGCATGGAGAACCAAGGCACAATATGGCTACATATGGGATTGGCCTAGTCTTTTGAGTGTTCCAGTTCCATAAGTCAAGCACTATGAATCTGCTATTGCTCCTTGTCCTGTGCCTAACTGGTCACACCCCACTAATTATTCTGTGGTCTAATTGGTTTCAGACTGGTCTTCCCCCCTCCCCCCCATGAATATTTGAATGCATTGACTGGCTATGGGTAGGTCTAACCCTGTAAATGTCCAAGTGTATGGATTGGTTAGTGTATGGAGTGGTTAAAGGTTGGTCTAGTCATGTGAAAGTTCTAATGCACTATAACTACAGATTAGGTTGGTCTAGAACTGTGAGTGTTCTAATGCTCTGATTGGCTATAGGTTGGTCTAGCCCTAGGAATGCCCCAATGCTCTGAGATTAGTCAAAGCCTTGATACTAAAACCTAAAACTACAGGTGGGCCTAGCCCTATGCATTTTTTAATTGTCCACCCCATTGACTGTTACAAGTTCTAACTGGCCAAGTCCTGTGAATGTTAAAATGCTTTGATTGGCTTGTTTGTCAAAATAGGTCTTACAGTAGGTGCTCCTACCCCAATACAGGGCAAATAAACAAATAACACCCTCTATTTGTGTCTATAAGGAGCTCTATGTGCCGAAGAACTGGCCAGAACACCTCAACCTTATCTCGTGGTCTTGTGATGTTCTTCAAGGTGTCGGCGATGTCCCTATTACACGGGTAAATGTTATTTCTCAATCCGTTCCATAATGCTTATTAACGCAGCCATTTATTAGCAGGATTATTTGCTTTATTAGCCTGCCTGCGCTTTGTTTGCTGCTCGCACAGTCATTTGTCCCCGGCTAATGAAATATCCGCAGCCGCAACAATGTAGAGAATAAAAAGTCAGACAGCCCTCCGTCTGGGCAATTTGCTTGCTGTCACCGTGCCCCTTGTTCAACAATATCAGGAGGGGGATTATTTTTCCTCTTGTCTCTGGCGCTGCCGCTAAGGGAACACAAAGGCAATTAATACGGACCTTGGAATTTTAGTCCAATACAACAAATCTATCCCCTTCCTACATCCAACCCCCGATATTGTGGCCAAAACCACAACTTGGCACAGCACCTTGACTCAAAGGCCCTTCCAATAACATTCAGAAGCCCATTGTAACCTTTATTTTACCCCAGGAATTTTGACTGTTGCATTTATCTCAGGTAGAACAATTACTATGAAAACTCTAGACCCGCCCTGCGGAGGCTTTCCAGTCATATGATTGGCAAATGGAGTCAGAGAAGGAACCAATGTAATGCAATACTAGCAATGTAGGTAAGCCTGCCTTGTTGGGTCAGACCTAGGCAAGACCATGGTAGTGAATGGAGATTAGTCTACCTAGTGCTCAAGTGGGTCAGTAGAGGACCTAGAGAAGTCCAAAGCTCCAGCAGAAGCAAGTTAGTCCATAGCAACCAACAGAAATAAGCCTGAATACACGGCTATACACGCACCTATATAATCGTACAAAACAGTTTTGTACAATTTTGTGGGCTCCAAACTATCGTCCCCGTAATTTTCGTACCATGGGGGATCAGTCATTTAGTCCATCAAACAGGTCAGATAAGGATAAAATCTGTGCGATATCCTTGAGGGACCTACAATGGTAGTCGCTTTCTTTCAAATCACTGCCTAGTTGCTAGGTTGGCTGCCAGTCATTATAGGGGCTGCCAAATAGCCAATCACAGCCCTTATTTCACACCCCCATGTGCATTTTTCATGCTTCTGATGCTCCCCAACTCTTTTTATAGTTGGATGTGGCTCACAGGTAAAAATGGTTGGGGACCCCTCTGTAACTCTGAGCCACTGAGCCCCCCTCGATCGCTAAAGAATAGTGATGAGCGAATCTGTCCCGTTTCGCTTCGCCATAAATTTCGCAAGAAAATTCACAAAAAAGGCAAGAAATTAAAGAAACGCATTTGTTGCATACTTTTTTTGTCGCCCGTGTCTTGTTTGTCGCCCATGGCTATTTTTTTGCCACCCACATCTATTTTTTGACGTTGCTGCTATTTTTTTACACGACTGCGCCCATGTTGACGCAACTGCGCCCTTTTTTTGACGCATGACAAAAGAACTTCTGCGCTGCAAATTTTCACGGAAGTTTCGCGAAACAATTCGCCAATGGCAAAATGCGGAAATTCGCTGCGAATCCATACCTGTCGAAAAAATTCACTCATCACTACTAAAGAAACATAATTACAGAGGATTCCCAAATGAGAATTCTGCTTACCGCCATTTTGCTCTTACTTTACATAGGGAGATCACTGTATCATTTTATATTACTGTTATTATACCGGAATGAAACACTAGAAGGGAGGTTCAGACTGCTCCTTAGTTGTTCTGTGACTCAGAAACTGGGTTTCAAGCTCCCCGTTTCATTTGCAGGAACAAAGAATATGGAGCCAGAGTAACTTAGATCAGGCAGGATTCTCATTGGAGGAATGTTTTGCATCTTAATTATGCCACTGGCTCTGGAAAGCTGGGGAGAGTTACTGGGCTACAGCTCCCTCCATTAAAGTGCTGTTATTTGTAATCCAGCAACAGGAGTGGGGGGGCCTTTACGGCTGTTGACAGAATGCTGGGGGGCCCACCCAATAAGAGAAATGTGTTTCACATTTATAAGCAGCAATGGAAAAGGGAATAATAGAGAAAAGTCAGAGTGATAGATGTGGAAAAAGGGCCGTATCTGCAGATAATTACGGCGGGACGGGAAGGGAAATTGAAAGGGCGATTTCTGCGCGGCGTTTCTGAACCTTATCTTTGAGTGATTACTGGGACTGTCACACTGCAAGGGCCTTATTACAAAAAGAAATGAATAAATAAAACCAATGAAAGTGTGAAAAATACATATTTTGCCTGCCGGCGAGAGGACTAAAAACCTCTTGGGTTAATACGGCTCATCTAATATTCCATTAAGGAATGGAAGTGATCCTATTTCCATAGGATATCCTCTTGGCATTGCCGCGTCCCCCCCCCCCCCCGTCCTGTTAGGGACACTACGGTCCGAACAGTAATGGAACAGTCTGGTTAATATATAATCAGGAATAAAATCCTTTTCCCGTGAATTATACATCATAACCGGGCCCTCAGAAACGGGGTGGTGGGAAGGAGAAGAAATCAAAAATATTAGAAAAAGATCTGTTCAGGATAAAGGGTAAGTAAAGCTCCATTAAACATAGTCTTATTTAATTAGGGCTTGGCCGTTGTGTTTCTTAAATACATCACTGTATCTGTGGGGCTTATTAAATGCACAATTCTACGAAAATGGTACGGAAAACGGGGTCACATGATACAAGCAAATATTTTTATTCAACGATTATTAAGTAAAGGGGGGCTGAGAAATGAATTAATGGCGCTGCCCATTTACTTTCCACCTCTCGGGGATGGTGACATCCGTTGCTAATGAGTCTGACAATGGGGATCAAATCCGACTTGCGCTGGAATGTTAACTAGCGGTGTCACTCTGCCGTCCCCAACTGTCACCGCGGCTGAGCCAGTCACATAGCATTGCCGCTCCCTGGCATTAACCTTGGCACATTCTGACACCAATGACATTTACATATAGAGACAGTGCCAGGGATTATTTCTGAGTGTAAAATCCCCCGCACCGGGAGTGATCGGCATCCATCAATATCACACAAGCCTTCCGGCCCAGCCGGTAATGTGTATAACGAAGCTTTACAATTAGAGCCGATTTATCTCATATATTGAGGCAGGTTATTTAAAGTTTGAACATATTTCTGGGGGCTTTGGGGTCTTGTTTTATGTGTTTTGTTAAAGTTTTGCTAAAAAAGGTGAAGTTACCCTTTATGATGCCAGTCTCAGTTCCCCCAAGAGACCTGTTTAGCTTATTAGTTACAGTTGTATTTCTATGTCTGGGGAGGCTAAATAAAGACACAGCAGATAAATACACTGCCAATTCCATGTATAATACCCCAGAACCCACAGCAGGATAAATACAGTGCCAATTCCATGTATAATACCCCAGAACCCACAGCGGGATAAATACAGTGCCAATTCCATGTATAATACCCCAGAACTCACAGCAGGATAAATACAGTGCCAATTCCATGTATAATACCCCAGAACCCACAGCAGATAAATACAGTGCCAATTCCATGTATAATACCCCAGAACCCACAGCGAGATAAATACAGTGCCAATTCCATGTATAATACCCCAGAACCCACAGCAGATAAATACAGTGCCAATTCCATGTATAATACCCCAGAACCCACAGCAGATAAATACAGTGCCAATTCCATGTATAATACCCCAGAACCCACAGCGGGATAAATACAGCGCCAATTCCATGTATAATACCCCAGAACCCACAGCGGGATAAATACAGTGCTAATTCCATGTATAATACCCCAGAACCCACAGCAGATAAATACAGTGCCAATTCCATGTATAATACCCCAGAACCCACAGCAGGATAAATACAGTGCCAATTCCATGTATAATACCCCAGAACCCACAGCAGATAAATACAGTGCCAATTCCATGTATAATACCCCAGAACCCACAGCAGATAAATACAGTGCCAATTCCATGTATAATACCCCAGAACCCACAGCAGGATAAATACAGTGCCAATTCCATGTATAATACCCCAGAACCCACAGCAGGATAAATACAGTGCCAATTCCATGTATAATACCCCAGAACCCACAGTAGGATAAATACAGCGCCAATTCCATGTATAATACCCCAGAACCCACAGCAGGATAAATACAGTGCCAATTCCACGTATAATACCCCAGAACCCACAGCAGGATAAATACAGTGCCAATTCCATGTATAATACCCCAGAACCCACAGCAGATAAATACAGTGCCAATTCCATGTATAATACCCCAGAACCCACAGCAGATAAATACAGTGCCAATTCCATGTATAATACCCCAGAACCCACAGTAGGATAAATACAGCGCCAATTCCATGTATAATACCCCAGAACCCACAGCAGGATAAATACAGTGCCAATTCCATGTATAATACCCCAGAACCCACAGCGGGATAAATACAGTGCCAATTCCATGTATAATACCCCAGAACCCACAGCAGGATAAATACAGTGCCAATTCCATGTATAATACCCCAGAACCCACAGCAGGATAAATACAGTGCCAATTCCATGTATAATACCCAGAACCCACAGCGGGATAAATACAGTGCCAATTCCATGTATAATACCCAGAACCCACAGCGGGATAAATACAGTGCCAATTCCATGTATAATACCCCAGAACCCACAGCGGGATAAATACAGTGCCAATTCCATGTATAATACCCCAGAACCCACAGCGGGATAAATACAGTGCCAATTCCATGTATAATACCCCAGAACCCACAGCAGGATAAATACAGTGCCAATTCCATGTATAATACCCCAGAACCCACAGCAGGATAAATACAGTGCCAATTCCATGTATAATACCCCAGAACCCACAGCAGGATAAATACAGTGCCAATTCCATGTATAATACCCCAGAACCCACAGCAGGATAAATACAGTGCCAATTCCATGTATAATACCCCAGAACCCACAGCAGGATAAATACAGTGCCAATTCCATGTATAATACCCAGACCACAGCAGGATAAATACAGTGCCAATTCCATGTATAATACCCCAGAACCCACAGCAGGATAAATACAGCGCCAATTCCATGTATAATACCCCAGAACCCACAGCAGATAAATACAGTGCCAATTCCATGTATAATACCCCAGAACCCACAGCGGGATAAATACAGTGCCAATTCCATGTATAATACCCCAGAACACACAGCAGGATAAATACAGTGCCAATTCCATGTATAATACCCCAGAACCCACAGCGGGATAAATACAGTGCCAATTCCAATATATATATAATAGTACATGACAACATAAATACAGTGCCAGTTCTATATATAATGCCCCAGAACACATTGTAGTACAAAGTTACTTTAATGTAATACCTCAATCCAAATTCACATTAATTTATTGGTGTTATTTAAAACTCTCCCCAAGCCTTCATAAAAAAACCCGCCCATGCCTGTGGTGTGTCTCTTACCCCACGCCGGGCAACTGCCAGAGAGAACAAGGAAGGGGAAGTATTCACTTACCTAAAAGAGAAAGAAATAAAACAATATTTTAGCTTGTGATACTGACACAAAAAAACTCAATTCTTTCAAATATTAATGTACATTAAAAGTTCCCTGTAGGTCATGTTGATCATTTTTACTGATATTTCTGCTTTTGTATGTAATTGTTTTTAGCAGTATGTGCCATTGGGTAATCCTAAATAGGAAACTGCCATTTTAAGTACTAAGGGCCGCCCCCTGGGATCATAGGAGTCACAGTGCACACAAACAAGCCAAGGCACACATACATGCTAGGCCCCATCAGCCAATGAATGGGCAGAGTTCTGCCTGTTGCTCCCACACTACTTCCTGTTACAGTTAGAGCTGCATCACTTCCTGTCAGCTGATCTCTGAGGGAGCACACAGCCCAGCACAAAATGGCGGCTGGATGTAAAAGGGCAATATTTACTGATATATATATTCCAGTTTGGGGAGATTCTTTAATAGGTCACTTAACATAATATAAACTGTCTGTTGGTTACGTATTCATTCTGGGGGTGTAGTTTCCCTTTAAGGACAAAGGCAGCCAATTGAAAAGCAGCCAGGTTCATCCCTACATACTTTACAAATGAAACCCGTTATTGTGATGGAATTACCATAATTTAGCTAAATAGCCAGGTAACTGCAGAATAGCAATAACCTCTATGGGGATAGAAGGATGTAACTGGCTCATTTCAGTGATATTTTGGTTAATATTGGATTAATGGTTCCTGGTGTCCTATTGGCCCAATCCGACCCTGTGTCAGATGAGCAGGTCACCCTGCTAGTGGGGGCCACAGAGCCCACAAAGCTTTTTTCTGGTGTTCCATTGGCCCAGTCCAACCCTGTGTAAGATTGATGAGCAGGTTGCCCTGGTAGCAGGGGCCACAGAGCCCACAAGGCTTTTTTTCTGGTGTCCCATTGGCCCAGTCTGACCCTGTGTAAGATTGATGAGCAGGTTGCCCTGGCAGCAGGGGCCACAGAGCCCATCAGATTTTTTCCTGGTGTCCCATTGGTCCAGTCCGACTCTGTGTAAGATTGATGAGCAGGTCACCCTGGTAGTAGGGGCCACAGAGCCCACCAGATTTTCTCCTGGTGTCCCATTGGCCCAGTCCGACCCTGTGTAAGATTGATGAGCAGGTCGCTCTGCCAGTGGGGGCCACAGAGCCCACAAGGCTTTTTTCTGGTGTCCCATTGGCCCAGTCTGACCCTGTGTAAGATTGATGAGCAGGTTGCCCTGGCAGCAGGGGCCACAGAGCCCATCAGACTTTTTCCTGGTGTCCCATTGGTCCAGTCCGACTCTGTGTAAGATTGATGAGCAGGTCACCCTGGTAGTAGGGGCCACAGAGCCCACCAGATTTTCTCCTGGTGTCCCATTGGCCCAGCCAACCCCATGTAAGATTGATTATTAGGTTGCCCTGGCAGCAGGGGCCACAGAGCCCACTAGGCTTTTTCCTGGTGTCCCATTGGCCCAGTCCGATCCTGTGTAAGATTGATGAGCAGGTCACCCTGTTGGCCATGATTGTGCAGCACATAACGTAGCCAGTTAGATAGATAGATAGATAGATTCAACTTTATTGTCATTACACAAGTACACGTACAAGGCAACGAAATACAGTTTAGGTCTAACCAGAAGTGCAATTAGCAGAAAGTACAGGATAAGGGTATAAGTTCTAAGTGCATTTAAAGGGATATGTGCAGGTAGAGCTATAGGTACTTATTACAGAAGATTCACTGGTGAGCATATATACAGACTACAGATTACTAGTAACCATACTTATGAATTTACAATGGATGAATCATATATAAAGGTATTATTAACTGTTAGTCAGAAATTTGCAGATAGATATGAACATAATATACAGGTTGCTAATTTCTACAGACAGGAGTTTACAAGTGAACATTTACAGATAAATATGGACATAGTGTACAGGAATTTACAAGTAGACATGTGCGAATATATACTCAGTCAGAGGTTTTACAAATGTATTGTAAGTGGGTATTTGTATTTTTGTATTTTCAAACAGATATGTACATTGTGTTGCAATATTAAATAGTGTAAAGTGTAATTAGTATAATGGTAAGAGTATAGGGTTGTGAGATGTAAACAGGTGTCAGTGGGGGGCAGAGTTCAATAAGGAGACAGCTCTAGGAAAGAAGCTGTTCCTCAGTCTGTTGGTTCTTGACCTGAGACACCTGAAGCGCCGTCCAGAAGGCAGGAGAGAGAACAGTTTATGGGCGGGATGAGAGTAATCCTTAAGAATACTGCGTGCTCGACGCACACAGTGTTTCTTTTGAATGTCCTCAATGGCTGGAAGTGGAGTCCCTATAATACGCTGGGCAGTTTTCACCACTCGCTGCAGTGCCTTACGCTCAGCAACAGAACAGCTTCCATACCAAACTGTGACACAGTTGGTTAGGATGCTTTCTATTGTGCAGCGATAGAAGTTCACCAGAATAGTTGAAGACAGCTGATTCTTCTTTAGTGTTCTCAAGAAGAATAGACGCTGGTGGGCCTTCTTGACCAGGCTAGAGATGTTAGTAGCCCAGGATAGGTTCTCCGAGATGTGGGTCCCCAGGAACTTGAAGGATGAGACAGGCTCAACAACCATCCCATTGATGTGAATGGGTTCATGTGAACCACTTCTTCCTTTCCTGAAGTCCACAATGAGCTCCTTGGTCTTATTGGTGTTAAGGAGCAAATTATTGTCCGTGCACCAAGTGGCCAGGTGCTTGATCTCCTCTCTGTAGGCAGACTCATCGTTGTTGCTGATGAGGCCAATCACTGTTGTATCGTCTGCAAACTTGATGATGTTGTTAGATCCATACACAGGCCTGCAGTCGTGGGTGAAGAGGGAGTAAAGGAAGGGGCTTAGCACACAGCTTTGTGGTACGCCAGTGTTAAGCGTGGAGGTAGTGGAGCAAATATGGCCTGACCTAACATGCTGAGGTCTGTTGGTCAAAAAGTCCATGATCCAATTGCAAAGTGAGCTGTTAATATCCAGATCTCTCAATTTGGTGATTAGTTTGGAGGGTAAAACAGTATTAAAAGCTGAGCTAAAATCCACAAACAACAGTCGTGCATAGGTGTTTGTCTTATCCAAGTGTGTGAGTACAGAGTGCAGTGCTATGGAGATTGCATCATCTGTGCTCCTGTTGGCACGGTAGGCAAACTGGTGTGGGTCTAGTGAAGATTGGAAAGAGCCTTTTAGGTGTTTCAGGACTAGCCGCTCAAAGCACTTCATAATGATGGGTGTGAGTGCTACCGGGCGGTAGTCATTCAGGCACGTTGGGCTAGAGTGTTTCGGCACTGGCACAATCGAGGTAGATTTAAAGCATGCTGGTACAATTGCTTGGGCAAGGGACATGTTAAAAATGTCTGTAAAATGTCAGTTAAGGCCATTCTAAACTTGGGGGGCTTCCTAAACATCAATCAACGCATCCCTCACGCTTGATGCTGAAGATGTACCCTACTAAGGGCCCGATACGGTGTTCCAGCCACACTGATACCTGTCTCCCACCCGTCCAAGGGAAGCTACAAAGCTGAACAGCTGCCAAGATGCCGACTGGAAGGCCGGGCACGTCGGAATAAGTCTCCGGAGGAACAATTAAAAGCAAACAGACGGGCAACAACAAATATTAAAGTAAGGCTCCCATCCATTAGGAGCATAACAAACCAGGAGATACGACTGCCACACTCCGGCGCTCCCCAAACCCCTCAATTAGCAGTTGCCTGCCGCTTACATCTGGAGCTCACTTCCAATGTGCTCATTGCCTTCTATCCGTCTCCATACATAATTCAAAGGCTTCTCGGCCTTAATTGCCATCATTAGAACTTCTGACCTCATCGGCTGTATGTATAGGCGGCCTATAGGTGGCCTTCCAGATGCGGTTTTTGCATCGGCCCAAGATGGCAGGGGTGGGCTGCCTGCCCAAGGGACTCAGCAGTTATCATACAGTTGCCACCAAAACACTGAAAATATCAAAATGGGTTATTGAAGCCCCTATCTTAGGTTGAGGTGGCCAAGTCTGGAAGCCCAATGGGCTAGGACATGCTGGGCAACCTTGACGTGTTATGGTTGTGGCAGAATTTATAGCTTAAAGGCTCAGTGACACCAATGGCCACTGCCAGTTTGTATCAGTTATTTTACTTGTTTGGTCGCCCTCCCTGATATTGACTATTGGCCTCTTCCTAATCCTGCTTATATGCTGCCTGCCCTGACTAGTGATGAGCCAATCTGTGATTGTTGGCTTTTGCCTGTCTTTGCCAGTTAACCAGTCATTGGCTGCCTGGTCCTGACAAGTGACATCTGAGCATGTTTGTGTCATGGAGCAGGTTGGCAGCACCGAACCTAAATCCAAGTCCTATGATTTTTTTAACTGTAAATACCCTACCATTCTGTTACAGCAGGGCCACCATTAGGAATCATGGGACTTCATACTACAAAGTCTTAACCTATTGGACAGTTGAGCCCCAATAGGAAAAAAATGAAACATGACCACATCACTGACCAACCCAGTCAACCCAATTACACCAAAACCAACATGGATGCATACAAGCCCCGCCTATTCGCTCACAAGCCCCACCCCTTCACAGCCTGCAAATCTCATTTTAACTCCATTAAGTGCCCCCTCCTAATACAGACCCTGACCATTGCCCCTATGTAACAGAACGGCAGGGTATTTACAGGTGAAAAATATTCCCCCCCTTTGACTTATTCAACCTAAAGATTCACATCTTTCAAGTAGGTGAATAACTATTTTTTTGAGCTTTAGTTGTCCTTTAAAACAAGACTTAAGCCATTAATGAGCAGAGTAGATGTACAGGCTGCTCCTTTTCTGCTGCCGATGGTTCTGGTTATCGGTCCATACTAAAAGTTAACTTAAAGTATGTTATAGAATGGCCAATACTAAGCAACTTTTCAATTGGCCTTCATTATTTATTTTTTTTATCTCTTTTGAATTATTTGCCTTCAACTTCTAACTCTTTGCAGCTTTCAACTGGGGGTCACTGACCCCGGCAGCCAAACCCTATTGCTCTGTGAGGCTCCAGTTTTATTGTTATTGTTACTTTTTATTCCTTATCATTCTATTCAGCCCCTCCCCTATTCATATTCCTGTCTCTCATTCAAACCACTCCATGGTTGCTAAGGTAATTTGAGCCCTAGCAACAGGATAAATGACCCCGGCAGCCAAACCCTATTGCTCTGTGAGGCTCCAGTTTTATTGTTATTGTTACTTTTTATTCCTTATCATTCTATTCAGCCCCTCCCCTATTCATATTCCTGTCTCTTATTCAAACCACTCCATGGTTGCTAAGGTAATTTGAGCCCTAGCAACAGGATAAATGACCCCGGCAGCCAAAACCTATTGCACTGTGAGGCTCCAGTTTTATTGTTATTGTTACTTTTTATTCCTTATCTTTCTATTCAGCCCTCCCCTATTCATATACCCGTCTCTCATTCGCACCACTCCCTGGTTTCTAAGGTAACTTGCATCCTAGCAACCAAATAGCTGAAACTCCAGGCAGGAGAGCTGCTGAACAAAAACTGAGATAATTAAAAAACTACAAATAATAAAAAATGAAGACCAATTGCAAATTATCTCAGAATATTACTATCTACATCATACTGAAAGTTAACTCAAACAACCCCTTGACTCCCCTCTCCTCTATGAGACTAATTACGGCAAATGAGAGGATTTGCCCTTTGCTGATGGCGGCAGCACCGGGGTCGCGGGTGAAATTATAAAATATCCAACCAATGGTCTGTGTCCGCTCAGGTCAGATACACAGAAGCCTGGGAGGTTAATAGACCTGGCTCATTAGTATTTGTGGCTCCACAAACTCATCAACACCAGCAGCTCAATTAACGCTAATTGATAAAGGGGTGAGGCACGTGCTCCAATGGAATCGAAGCGCCGCTCACATGTTTTATTCAGATTGTTTCGGCTAAAGGGCAAGTTGGAGCGACACTGTGGAAATTAGCGAGCTCCAAGCGCCCGACCCCGCAGCGCCTTTGGCCCCCGCCATATGGCCGTGCAGCAGAATTTAATTTCCCCCTTTTGTTGCTGGGCAGTAAATCATTTTATTCCACATTTTCGCTTTCCCGTCGCTTGCTACGCGGCTGATGTTTAATTGAGTTGGGTGAGATGTGTGTTTACTCTCTAATTGACTGGGGCGCATTCTATACCCAGCGCAGACACGGCGCCATTATACACAATCATTAATAATCATTCTTCGTGGAACTCGACGCGCACAGATAATGAAGTCTGAGAATTTTCGGAGGCTTCTTGGAATTCTGTCCTCATTTCTGCCTACGGCCCAGTATTACGGCTCCTATTGTATGTATCATTACTTCCCTCCGGCTGGGAAGGTGTTAATCAGTCAGTCTGTCCTGTATTTCCTATTGATTCACACAGACCTGCAATCTGCCTTATTCCCACCTAAATACTTCCTTTTGTAGCATAGGGATTCCCCTGTACTAAGCACAATTCAGCAGGAACAGCCCCCCTAAGTTTGCTCATAGCCTGTACAGAGAGATACCATAACACTATGGCACATAGGGATTCCCCTGTACTAAGCACAATTCAGCAGGAACAGCCCCCTAAGTTTGCTCATAGCCTGTACAGAGAGATACCATAAAACTATGGCACAAAGGGATTCCCCTGTACTAAGCACAATTCAGCAGGAACAGCCCCCTAAGTTTGCTCATAGCCTGTACAGAGAGATACCATAAAACTATGGCACATAGGGATTCCCCTGTACTAAGCACAATTCAGCAGGAGCAGCCCCCTAAGTTTGCCCATAGCCTGTACAGAGAGATCCCATAAAACTATGGCACATAGGGATTCCTTTGTACTAAGCACAATTCAGCAGGAACAGCCCCCTAAGTTTGATCATAGCCTGTACAGAGAGATACCATAAAACTATGGCACATAGGAATTCCCCTGTACTAAGCACAATTCAGCAGGAACAGCCTCTTGAGTTTACTCATAGCCTGTACAGAGAGATACCATAAAACTATGGCACATAGGGATTCCCTTGTACTAAGCACAATTCAGCAGGAACAGCCTCTTGAGTTTGCTCATAGCCTTTACAGAGAGATACCATAAAACTATAGCAGCATAGGGATGTACTAAGCACAATTCAGCAGGAACAGCCCCCTAAGTTTTCTCATAGCCTTTACAGAGAGATACCATAAAACTATGGCACATAGGGATTCCCCTGTACTAAGCACAATTCAGCAGGAACAGCCCCCTAAGTTTGCTCATAGCCTGTACAGAGAGATACCATAAAACTATGGCACATAGGGATTCCCCTGTACTAAGCACAATTCAGCAGGAACAGCCCCCTAAGTTTGCTCATAGCCTGTACAGAGAGATACCATAAAACTATGGAACATAGGGATTCCCCTGTACTAAGCACAATTCAGCAGGAACAGCCCCCTAAGTTTGCCCATAGCCTGTACAGAGAGATACCATAAAACTATGGAACATAGGGATTCCCCTGTACTAAGCACAATTCAGCAGGAACAGCCCCCTAAGTTTGCTCATAGCCTGTACAGAGAGATACCATAAAACTATGGCAGCATAGCAATTATATATACAAATAAATGAAAAACCATTACACATTTGTAATTGAATGTAAATTGTATAAGTTGCTTAGAATTGTTTTCTTTTATTAAACAAAAAATGTTTTTTTAGAGAAGAAGACTTGCCCTTTAAAATCATTGCCTTTCATTTGTACTGACTAGTAAAGTGTTTGGGGCGGACTGGAAGGCCCAGAGTGCAAGTCAGTACTTCACTCAGCACCAAATCATCACTAATAGATCACAGCCCAGATGCAGCGCTGGGAGCCGATGTGCTGATACGGATTGTGCCGCTGCTATTGGGTATCTAATGTGCCCTGTCTTTTTCTGCCTTCAGCACATCCGCCACCTGCTCGCCCCGAGCCATATGTTCCCCGGCAGCTGCCTCGGTGCGAGACTCCTCCGGCCTGAGAAGGGGCCCTGTCTGACGAGCTGAAGGATCTGCATAATCCAAGGCTTTTAATTGAAATAAAGGTAAATTGTGAGTTAAGTAAACAATAATCTTGTGCGACTCTGCATCTCACATTAGCCCCCAGTGTCCTCAAGGTTTTAATCAATTTGCTGATTAATCCTGTGAAGGGCAAATAATCCTGAACTACTGCTTAAAATGATATGAGATAGGATCTGTGCCACTGTGACAGAATGCTCTGTTATACAGATAGCTAGAATCTCAGCCATAAAGCAGGGCAGGACTGCTGCTTACAATGGGGGGATCAGATAGGATCTGTGCCACTGTGACAGAATGCTCTGTTATACAGATAGCTAGAATCTCAGCCATAAAGCAGGGCAGGACTGCTGCTTACAATGGGGGGGGGGATCAGATAGGATCTGTGCCACTGTGACAGAATGCTCTGTTATACAGATAGCTAGAATCTCAGCCATAAAGCAGGGCAGGACTGCTGCTTACAATGGGGGGGGGGGATCAGATAGGATCTGTGCCACTGTGACAGAATGCTCTGTTATACAGATAGCTAGAATCTCAGCCATAAAGCAGGGCAGGACTGCTGCTTACAATGGGGAGATCAGATAGGATCTGTGCCACTGTGACAGAATGCTCTGTTATACAGATAGCTAGAATCTCAGCCATAAAGCAGGGCAGGACTGCTGCTTACAATGGGGGGGATCAGATAGGATCTGTGCCACTGTGACAGAATGCTCTGTTATACAGATAGCTAGAATCTCAGCCATAAAGCAGGGCAGGACTGCTGCTTACAATGGGGGGGATCAGATAGGATCTGTGCCACTGTGACAGAATGCTCTGTTATACAGATAGCTAGAATCTCAGCCATAAAGCAGGGCAGGACTGCTGCTTACAATGGGGGGATCAGATAGGATCTGTGCCACTGTGACAGAATGCTCTGTTATACAGATAGCTAGAATCTCAGCCATAAAGCAGGGCAGGACTGCTGCTTACAATGGGGGGATCAGATAGGATCTGTGCCACTGTGACAGAATGCTCTGTTATACAGATAGCTAGAATCTCAGCCATAAAGCAGGGCAGAACTGCTTTCCTTGTGGTTTTCCCCTGAAATGTTTCACTGCCATTAAGGACATTTCTATTTACAATTAAAATAAGCGATATATAGGCCATCCCTGTGGCAGTAAGGATTAGTTTAGCAATTCTGTCAGATTAAAGTTATTCAGACTATAGGAGGAAGGTTCCGTATAACAGGGGGGATTACATTCAAGGCGCTGCGGGACAATTTGTTTTGCACAGCTGGGTTGGTCGCAGCAGAAAACTCACCATGCAGCAAAGTGTAAATAACAAACATGCTCTTTCTTGTTACTTTCTCTCACATCGGGTTTGGGCCCCTGCGGCAACTGAAACTCTCAGATATGGGGGAGAAAACTGCAACTTACTGGGCTGAACTCCCATTATGTGAATGGAGAAATTACACTTAGATGTAGGAAAATCAGTCACATTTTTATTATTATTATTATTAATAATAACTCCTTTTTAAAGCATTAGGATTTTATCAGTTTTTGCTAGAAAAAAGCTGAACTATACAACAAGTGGAATTTCTGTGTGAAGCATGGATTTGTGGCGAATTTCCAGCTTTTGCCATTTGCGGATTTTTTTTTGCGAAATGGGCGGTAAAATTCAGCACAGGAAAAATTTTGGATACGTGGCATTGTTTGCGTATTGCGAATTTTCCACCGTTTTGATAATTTCTCCAAAGTTTCACAAATTTTTGTGTGAAGTGAAATGGGACAGATTCGCTTATCACTAAACACATTAGGGGGTCATTTACTTCAACAACTCCACACAAAAGTGTAAAAACACTAGGGGGCACAATGGCCTGCCGAGATGGAGACAGTAGGGCAAGATGGAGACAGTAGCGCAAGATGGAGACAGTAGGGCAAAATGGAGACAGTAGGGCAAGATGGACACAGTAGGGCAAGATGGAGACAGAAAAGCAAGATGGAGACAGTAGGGCAAGATGGAGACAGAAAAGCAAGATGGAGACAGTAGGGCAAAATGGAGACAGTAGGGCAAGATGGACACAGTAGGGCAAGATGGAGACAGAAAAGCAAGATGGAGACAGTAGGGCAAAATGGAGACAGTAGGGCAAAATGGAGACAGTAGGGCAAGATGGAGACAGTAGGGCAAAATGGAGACAGTAGGGCAAGATGGAGACAGAAAAGCAAGATGGAGACAGTAGGGCAAGATGGAGACAGAAGAGCAAGATGGAGACAGTAGGGCAAGATGGAGACAGAAGAGCAAGATGGAGACAGTAGGGCAAGATGGAGACAGAAGAGCAAGATGGAGACAGTAGGGCAAGATGGGGACAGTAGGGCAAGATGGAGACAGTAGGGCAAGGTGGAGACAGTAGGGCAAGATGGAGACAGTATGGCAAGATGGAGACAGTAGGGCAAGATGGAAACAGTAGAGCAAGATGGAGACAGTATGGCAAGATGGAAACAGTAGAGCAAGATGGAGACAGAAGAGCAAGATGGAGACAGTAGGGCAAGATAGAGAAAGAAGAGCAAGATAGAGACAGTAGGGCAAGATGGAGACAGTATGGCAAGATGGAAACAGTAGGGCAAGATGGAGACAGTATGGCAAGATGGAAACAGTAGGGCAAGATGGAGACAGTAGGACAAGATGCAGACAGTAGGGCAAGATGGAGACAGAAGAGCAAGATGGAGACAGTAGGGCAAGATGGAGACAGAAGAGCAAGATGGAGACTGTAGAGCAAGATGGAGACAGTAGGGCAAGATGGAGACAGAAGAGCAAGATGGAGACAGTAGGGCAAGATGGAGACAGAAGAGCAAGATGGAGACAGTAGGGCAAGATGGAGACAGTAGAGCAAGATGGAGACAGTAGGGCAAGATGGAGACAGAAGAGCAAGATGGAGACAGTAGGGCAAGATGGAGACAGTAGGACAAGATGGAGACAGAAGAGCAAGATGGAGACTGTAGGGCAAGATGGAGACTGTAGGGCAAGGTCTTTTAGTGTTCATTCACAGAGCACATTTGTCCCATTTCTGGCTGCGCTCTGCTTTTTCCACCGGATCCAAAATGTGGTGCACGGTGCAGAGCACTGAGTCAGCTGAGGCAAGGCAGCCCTGCTATAGGCCAAGCAGAAAGAACAGGGTCCAGCAGTCTGGATTCGGCGCCACGTAGGGGCACATATGTGCATCCCTCAATCATCTCTTATGAATACTGCAATGCTGAACGCAGGCAAAGCTTTGACAATGCACCTGGGCCGCCATGGCACAAAGTGCAAATACATTGTGGATAGTGATGAGCGAATCTGTTCAGTTTCGCTTCGCCGAAAAATTCATATTATTTTGTCGCCCTTGACAATTTTTGGACGTGCGGCGAATTTTTCCGCGGCAAATTTTTTTATCCGTTTCGCGGAACAATCCGCCAATGGTGAAACGCGGAAATTCGCCGCGAATACATGCCTGGCGCCCATCACTAATTGTGGATTGTGCCCATTTTTTTCACCTCTATTATCTTGCGTGTCCTAATCATGGTCTAAACCAAGATGCCACATAAGGAGACATAGGGCGATTGGTACAGTCTGGATTTTAGTAGCCTAAATATACAAGCAGACATTTTCAGATAACCCCCCTTTTGTTTGCCCCCTGAGAGCACAGACACGTACAGGCAAAGGCAATCTGGAGCCGCAGTCACTTTCAACCCTTTTTATAAAGGCAACAAAGGCTCCCTTATTCCTACAGCCAGTGGGTGCAGAAGCCGAATTCCTATTTAATAGATAAATATTTGTGACAATGTTGCCAGACAGATTGAATGTACAAGATCTGCCCTAAAGCTGAGCCGCGCCGGCGACGGCTGAATCCAATATGTGTGAGCGTAATGCACACAGAGCGCAGCCGGGAAGGTTGTGACCCTCTCTGCCTGCTGTACGCACAGCTCAGAGCCACATCAAAGCCCCGCACATGTCTGGATATTGGGCTGCAAATCCATTAAACCCGGGACAAGCGAGTCAAACAGAGCAAGAAGCTCGGCCAGTACCGTTACATGGAAATTCCTGAGCCCAATTAATGCAGTGAAAGTAGAAAAACATGGGGACGGTATAACAAGATGGAGACAGAAGGGCAGGATGGTGGCAGTAATACAATAGCAAATGGTGGCAGTGGGGTTAGATGGTGACTGTATGACCAAATGATTGCACTAGGGCAACATAGGTGGGATAAGATGATGGAAGTAGGACAGTATGTTACAGTATGTTATGGCAAGATGGAGACAGTAGGACAAGATGGAGACAGTAGGGCAAGATGGAGACAGTAGGGCAAGATGGAGACAGAAGAGCAAAATGGAGACAGTAGGGGAAGATGGAGACGGTATGGAAAGATGGCAACAGTAGATGGCTACTGTATGACAAAATGGTGATGGTAGATTACAATGTTGACAGTAGGGCAAGATGGAGACAGTAGGACAAGAGGGAGACAGTAGGACATGATGGAGACAGTACGACAAGGTGGAGACAGTAGGGCAGGATGGAGACAGTAGGGCAAGATGGGGACAGTAGGGCAAGATGGGAACAGTAGGGCAAGATGGAGACAGTAGGAAAAGATGGGGACAGTAGGGCAAGATGGAGACAGTAGGGCAAGATGGAGACAGTAGGGCAAGATGGAGACAGTAGGAAAAGAATGTGGACAGTAGGGCAAGATGGAGACAGTAGGAAAAGATGGGGACAGTAGGGCAAGATGGAGACAGTAGGAAAAGATGGGGACAGTAGGACAAGATGGAGACAGTAGGGCAAGATGGAGACAGTAGGACAAGATGGAGACAGTAGGACAAGATTAGGGATGTAGCGAACATCGCCAAAAATGTTCGCGGACCCGTTCGCAGACTTTCGGCAAAACTCGTGAATATTCGCGAACTTTGCGAACCCCATAGACTTCAATGGGAAGGCGAACTTTAAAACCTAGAAAAGCCATTTCTGGCCAGAAAACTGATTTTAAAGTTGTTTAAAGGGTGCCACGACCTGGACAGTGGCATGCAGGAGGGGGATCAAGCAAAAATTTCTCTGAAAAATACTTTGTAAAAAAACGCCAAAAAAAACCCGCCAAAAAATAACGCCAAAAAAAATGCCAAAAAATAATGCCAAAAAAAAAAAACGCCAAAAAGAAACGCCAAAAAAAACCGCGGCGAACCCAAAATGGCGAACATCGCCGAAAGTTCACGCGAATTAGTTCGCCGGCGAACAGTTCGCTACATCTCTAGACAAGATGGAGACAGTAGGGCAAGATGGAGACAGTAGGGCAAGATGGAGACAGTAGGGTAAGATGGAGACAGTAGGGCAAGATGGAGACAGTAGGGCAAGATGGAGACAGTAGGGCAAGAAGGAGACAGTAGGGCAAGATGGAGAGAGTAGGGCAAGATGGGGACAGTAGGGCAAGAAGGAGACAGTAGGGCAAGATGGGGACAGTAGGGCAAGATGGAGACAGTAGGGCAAGATGGAGACAGTAGGGTAAGATGGAGACAGTAGGGCAAGATGGGGACAGTAGGACAAGATGGAGACAGTAGGGCAAGAAGGAGACAGTAGGGCAAGATGGGGACAGTAGGGTAAGATGGGGACAGTAGGGCAAGATGGAGACAGTAGGACAAGATGGAGACAGTAGGACAAGATGGAGACAGTAGGGCAAGAAGGAGACAGTAGGGCAAGATGGGGACAGTAGGGCAAGAAGGAGACAGTAGGGCAAGATGGGGACAGTAGGGTAAGATGGGGACAGTAGGGCAAGAAGGAGACAGTAGGGCAAGATGGGGACAGTAGGGTAAGATGGAGACAGTAGGGTAAGATGGGGACAGTAGGGCAAGATGGAGACAGTAGGACAAGATGGAGACAGTAGGGCAAGAAGGAGACAGTAGGGCAAGATGGGGACAGTAGGGCCAGAAGGAGACAGCAGGGCAAGAAGGAGACAGCAGGGCAAGAAGGAGACAGCAGGGCAAGATGGAGACAGTAGGACAAGATGGAGACAGCAGGGCAAGAAGGAGACAGTAGGGCAAGATGGAGAGAGTAGGGGTAGATGAAACACAGGAGAAAGCAGAGTACTGTAGCATAGAGACAGGCAAGATACCAACATTAGGGCGGCAGTAAGACATTTTATCAAAGTTTGAATGCCAACTTACTGAATAACAAGAAGGGATAAGTACATATTATTATTTGCTATGAATCAGTCTTAATCACATGCATCAATCACTCGCAGTCGCATTATTTTCTATCTTATATTTTGATTGAAATAGCTCTGTAGGAGATATGAATATATACATAGAATATGTTACAGCTGAAATCAACTGAATTTCCCTTGAATCTGCCACTTTACAAATCAATATATTGCATTAATGAAGTGCCTGCTTTTGCATGGGTGTTTGTAGCAGAAAGAAAATAAATATGTTCTGCACTATAATGCAATGTATTCCTCCCAGTGTTACTGTTACTTCCCTGGGTCAGTAGGGAAACACTCACAACATTAGGGACAGGATTTACTCTAAATCATGCTATTGTCATGCTATAGGCCCAGATATGGGATCCATTATCCAGAAAGCTCCGCATTACAGGAGTCCCAAAGACTCCATTTAAATCAAATAATTCACATTTTAAAAAATCCTTTGTCTGTTCTATATTAATACAGAACCTTGTACTTGATCCCAGCTAAGATATAATTACCCCTTATTGGGGCAGAACAGCCCTATTGGGTTTATTTCATGGTTAAATGATTCCCTTTTCTCTGTAATAATAAAACAGTACCTGTACTTGATCCCAACTAAGATATAATTACCCCTTATTGGGGCAGAACAGCCCTATTGGGTTTATTTCATGGTTAAATGATTCCCTTTTCTCTGTAATAATAAAACAGTACCTGTACTTGATCCCAACTAAGATATAATTACCCCTTATTGGGGGCAGAACAGCCCTATTGGGTTTATTTCATGGTTAAATGATTCCCTTTTCTCTGTAATAATAAAACAGTACCTGTACTTGATCCCAACTAAGATATAATTACCCCTTATTGGGGCAGAACAGCCTTATTGGGTTTATTTCATGGTTAAATGATTCCCTTTTCTCTGTAATAATAAAACAGTACCTGTACTTGATCCCAACTAAGATATAATTACCCCTTATTGGGGCAGAACAGCCCTATTGGGTTTATTTCATGGTTAAATGATTCCCTTTTCTCTGTAATAATAAAACAGTACCTGTACTTGATCCCAACTAAGATATAATTACCCCTTATTGGGGGCAGAACAGCCCTATTGGGTTTATTTCATGGTTAAATGATTCCCTTTTCTCTGTAATAATAAAACAGTACCTGTACTTGATCCCAACTAAGATATAATTACCCCTTATTGGGGGCAGAACAGCCCTATTGGGTTTATTTTATGTTTAAATAATTTTTTTTCGACCCAGGTCCCGAGCATTCTAGATTCCATACCTGTAAAATGGCAGCTCCTACCCACATCTATAAATACAAATATACATGAAAGTACTACCCAGTACTCAGTAGTAATAGTACAACCCAACACTGTGTACCATATATCCTATATATATATTAACTTTTAGTATGATGTAGAGAGTGCTACCCTGAGACAATTTGCAATTGGTCTTCATTTTTTATTATTTGTTGTTTTTTTTTAACTATTTAGCTTTTTGATCAGCAGCTCTCCAATTTGGAATTTAACAGCTATCTGGTTGCTAGGGTCTGTTTAACCTAGCAACCAGACAGTGATTTGTAAGAGAGATAGAAATAGAAATAGAGAAGGGCCTAAATAGACAGATAAGTAATACAAAGTAACAATAACAATAAAACTGGAGCCTCACAGAGCAATAGGGTTTGGCTGGCGGGGTCAGTGACCCCCATTTGGAAGCTGCAAAGAGTCAGAAGAAGAAGGGAAATAGTGTAAAAAAAAACTATAAAAAAAACCTACTAAGAATAGGCCATTCTATAACATTCTAAAAGTTAATCTGTAGGTGAACCGCCCCTTTCACTAACACATTCCCATCACTCCCATGGTACGTGGGATATAACCCTTAAGCACAGATATCTGCTGGTTTATTTAATATTAAAGCCCCTGTGGGAATGACATTACGGTTTCACACTTTAAAGCAGAACATCAAACACAGAAGGATCTTGGAGTCCATGTTGGATTTGTGAGGCGGTCAAGGGGTCCATGTTTAATTTTTAAAGGAGACGGGGGCATCAAGTGAATTATATCCCCTTGGGTCAGACACTTCCCCTCGCTCTTTCCATAAACTCAGAGCCCCTAATGACTTGGATGTGAGCGGAAGCCAATGTCTAACATGCACATTAGGGTTTTGGGCTCAGATTTTTATTGACAATTACTTTCACTTTCCATTCAGCACTTCCTAGATATCACCTAGATGGCAAATGCATAAAACTTGGGGGGATGCAAAGCTTTGCCTTAATAATAGTCTAGCTCTGTAAATGTTTCATTGCTCCCACTCACTGCAAATGAACTATTCCAGTGCCTTAATAATGATTGGTCTAGGCCTGCGAGCCTTCAAGCCTTCATTGGCTCTAATTGGTCTGCTCTGTTTCTACTAATTAGTGTAGTTTTTATTGGTTAGCAACTTGTGTAGCCCTTCCATTGCTCTATTTACAGCCAAATAAAGCTACATGGACACTCACGAGCCACCAATTAAAGGGTAACTGCACCCACAAGCGGTTTCTAGCATAATAAAAGAAAATATCATTCCGAGCAGTTTCCCAATATCATTCATTACACATTTCCCGTTGCTTTATAGTTATGCGTGAATGTAATTGCTATTATACGCCGTATCTGTCGCTCCATTTCTGTTCTCTGGACTCGAAACAATGTAACGGAAATCATTGTTCCTCCTAGCCAATCAGCCGCTGCTACATTGTTTCGAGAGATTCTGCCAGGGAACAGGGATAAACAAACGCGGCCTTCGGAGGGAGGGGAAGGGCTTAGAATTGTGTTACATCATTATGCAAGATGTGGGCGGAGTTCCCCCTTGCAGCCCTGTTGGTTGCTCAGTAAGGGGTTAATCTCCCCCCCCCCACCCCAGACGCAGAGAACGCGGCGAGCGAGCGACTCATTACATCTTGTGCCGAGTGAGATTCGTTCTCTCGCCGCTTTGGGGAATATTTTAATGAAACCTCGGCCTGTCTCGGCCGCCCCGGCGTATTTGGAGAGAGCGTCTTTCTACATAAAAGGAGAGACCGTTCCTTTATTAAACCAGGGATTCTCATTTTGCCTCCAAGCCCTTCACTTTTTTTATTTTTAATTTAAAGCCGGACGACTTCAAAATCCCCTTTCATTGGGCCCTTTGTGTTTCATATTTAGGATCTTCATTGCTCTTTCCTTGAGGGTTGGCTGTATTTATAGGGAGAGGCCCGGGCTATTGTCCTCATTGGGCTTTAGTGTCTCGTCTTCAAAAGGCAAAACATCAGTGGGTGGATAAATGCCTATAAAGTGCCCGATGGTGCAGTTACGCAGGGTTAGTGGGGCGGCACAGTTTGCATACTGACCCCGGGTGTCTTGGCTCCATACACAGATCGGTGTGCTGGCAAATAGGGATGTAGCGAACCTCAAAAAAAAAGTTCGCAAACCTGTTCGCGAACTTCCGCCGAAAATTGCGAATATTCGCGAACTTTGCGAACCCCATAGACTTCAATGGGAAGGCGAACTTTAAAACCTAGAAAAGCCATTTCTGGCCAGAAAACTGATTTTAAAGTTGTTTAAAGGGTGCCACGACCTGGACAGTGACATGCAGGAGGGGGATCAAGGGCAAAAACTTCTCTGAAAAATTGACACACGCCGTTTTTCGAAATGATCGGTAATTTTGCGACTTTTTCGTAATTTACGGCGCTTTCGTAAAGTTATCGTAAGTTTTGCGACTTTTTCGGAGCATTCGTAACGTTATCGTAAGTTTTGCGACTTTTTCGGAGCATTCGTAACGTTATTGTAAGTTTTGCGACTTTTTCGGAGCATTCGTAACGTTATCGTAAGTTTTGCGACTTTTTCGGAGCATTCGTAACGTTATTGTAAGTTTTGCGACTTTTTCGGAGCATTCGTAACGTTATCGTAAGTTTTGCGACTTTTTCGGAGCATTCGTAACGTTATTGTAAGTTTTGCGACTTTTTCGGAGCATTCGTAACGTTATCGTAAGTTTTGCGACTTTTTCGGAGCAGTCGTAACGTTATCGTAAGTTTTGCAACTTTTTCGGAGCATTCGTACCGTTATCGTAAGTTTTGCGATTTTTTCGGTGCCGGCGAACCTAAATTGCGAACATCACGAAAAGTTCGCGAATTTGCGGACTTGTGAACACCCGATGTTCGCGCGAATTAGTTCGCCGGCGAACAGTTCGCTACATCTCTACTGGCAAATCGATCAGCGTTCATGAGTTGGCTCATATCTGTCAGTGCTGGGGTTGGGGTTGCCACCGTGCCTACCCAGGAATTCACAGGGACAGGCTGCACCATCACGGGGGCGGGGCTATGATGTGACGATTGGCCAATCCTGCCCAGTTTTCCAAATTGGGAAAACCAGGCAGGTAGTTTTGACCAAAACACAGGGTCGGACTAGGGGGTGCAGGGCCCACCGGGGCCCCTTATGCCCCCCCCCAAGGAACTAATATCCTTATCATTTACAGTAGGGGGTACATTATCCCTTATAATACATGAATGATAGAGATCCCTGTATAACTCAGCCTGCAGCCTTGTGCCTTTATATGGGGGGCACAGAACCCCTCAGTGACTGCTAATATCCTTATCATTTACAGTAGGGGGTACATTATCCCTTATAATACATGAGTAATACTCAGAGTTCCCTGTATAACTCAGCCTGCAGCCTTGTGCCTTTATATGGGGGGCACAGAACCCCTCAGTGACTGCTAATATCCTTATCATTTACAGTAGGGGGTACATTATCCCTTATAATACATGAGTGATACTCAGAGTTCCCTGTATAACTCAGCCTGCAGCCTTGTGCCTTTATATGGGGGGCACAGAACCCCTCAGTGACTGCTAATATCCTTATCATTTACAGTAGGGGGTACATTATCCCTTATAATACATGAGTGATACTCAGAGTTCCCTGTATAACTCAGCCTGCAGCCTTGTGCCTTTATATGGGGGGCACAGAACCCCTCAGTGACTGCTAATATCCTTATCATTTACAGTAGGGGGTACATTATCCCTTATAATACATGAGTGATACTCAGAGTTCCCTGTATAACTCAGCCTGCAGCCTTGTGCCTTTATATGGGGGGCACAGAACCCCTCAGTGACTGCTAATATCCTTATCATTTACAGTAGGGGGTACATTATCCCTTATAATACATGAGTGATACTCAGAGTTCCCTGTATAACTCAGCCTGCAGCCTTGTGCCTTTATATGGGGGGCACAGAACCCCTCAGTGACTGCTAATATCCTTATCATTTACAGTAGGGGGTACATTATCCCTTATAATACATGAGTGATACTCAGAGTTCCCTGTATAACTCAGCCTGCAGCCTTGTGCCTTTATATGGGCACAGAACCCCTCAGTGACTGCTAATATCCTTATCATTTACAGTAGGGGGTACATTATCCCTTATAATACATGAGTGATACTCAGAGTTCCCTGTATAACTCAGCCTGCAGCCTTGTGCCTTTATATGGGGGGCACAGAACCCCTCAGTGACTGCTAATATCCTTATCATTTACAGTAGGGGGTACATTATCCCTTATAATACAATTCTATGATATTACCGTGATGCCATTGCCATACTACTAATTCAGCCGTAAGTCTATAAATCAGACACGTGAGCCCTTTCTTTATTTGCCATTTTAGGCATTTGGCAGCCAGTTTAGATGTGTCTGATGGGAAATGTGCGGAACAGCAGCTTTTGGGTTGGGACAGTCTGTTCCAGGTTCCAACACAACATTTTTAATTTCACTCACTAAAAACAAATCTTTTTTTTTCCATCTTTGTGCTTAAAACCCAGCTCGTGTCCTTACGCCGGTAATTAAGGCTCATTAAAGGAACAGCCATCATGGAGAAACAGGTCGGAGCTCAGAAAGGAAAAGGAACAATTGTAATCTGCACATTGCTGTAATTGGTCTCCATTTTTTATGATTTTTGAATTATTTCCCTTCTTCTTCTGCCTATTTCCAGCTTTCAAATGGGGGTCACTGACCCCGGCAACCAAACCCTATTGCTCTGTGAGGCTCCAGTTTTATTGTTATTGTTACTTTTCTTACTCATCTTTCTATTTAGGCCCTTCTCTGTTCATATTCCTGGCTTTCTTTCAATCCACTGCCTAGTTGCTAGCTTAAATCAGACCCTAGCAACAAGATACCTCCTGAAATTCCAAACTGGAGAGCTGCTGAACAAAAAAGCCAAATAATTAAAAAACTGCAAATACTAAAAAACGAAGACCAATTGCAAATTGCCTCAGAATAGCAAGTTAATTCAAAGGAGTTGTCCAACTTTGAGTTAACTGTTAGTATGATGTAGAGAGTAATATTCTGAGACAGTTTGCAATTGGTCTTCATTTTTTATTATTTGTAGTTTTTTGTAATTATTCCAGTTTTTAATCAGCAGCTCTCCAGCTTGGAATTTCCGCAGCTATTTGGTTGCTAGGGACCAAATTACCTTAGCAATCAGGCAGTGGTTTGAATGAAAGACTGATATATGAATAGGGGAGGGCTGAATAGAAAGATAAGGAATAAAAAGTAACAATAACAATAAAACTGGAGCCTCACAGAGCAATAGGGTTTGGCTGCCGGGGTCAGTGACCCCCGTTTGGAAACTGGAAAGAGTCAGAAGAAGGCAAATAATTAAAAAACTATGAAAAATAAATAATGAAGACCAACTGAAAAGTTGCTGAGAACTGACCATTCTATAACATGCTAAAAGTTAAGGAAAGGTGACTCGTCCCTTTAGAGGTGAACTTCCCCTTTAAATGTCGATTCAAAGCAAAGTCAGTGGAACGGCCATGGATCCACAGTGCCTCCCGGTACAGCCGGAGTGGCCGAGTCCGACACTTGTGTGTGCGCCTAATGAACACATCAATAATCATGGGCACACTGCATCGTGCCATCTGGCTCTGCGCTTTGGAGCAGACTTTTCCCAGCGGATCTGGGCATGGAGATGACTGCATCTAATCCATTATGATTCCGACGCCCACAATGTTGTTCTCTCTGTGTGAGCGTGCCGCGGGCCGGCTAATGCCTCTGCAAAGTGATGGGCAGCAAAACAACTCGTTACTTTATCTCTCGTAAAATCATCATACGGCAACAGCATGAAAATACTGCTTAGTATGTACAGTATGTGCCCTTCTCCAACCATAGCAACCGTTCCACAGCACTGTCCATGTGCATGCAAACATTCCCTGAGAGCTGTGGGTCAGGGCAGGGGTTAATAGGAACAGTTCTGTGCTTTGAAAGTATTAGCAGTGAGGGAGCTCATATCTGTAGGGAAATGCCTCTGCCCCTATATATTAGGTACCTACCTAGTGCTACCAACCCCTATTTCTGTAGGGAAATGAGAGCAGGGCAGGCAGTAACCCTTCCAACACCTTCCCCTGTCTCTGCCCCTATATATTAGGTACCTACCTAGTGCTACCAACCCCTATTTCTGTAGGGAAATGAGAGCAGGGCAGGCAGTAACCCTTCCAACACTTTCCCCTGTCTCTGTCCCTATATATTAGGTACCTACCTAGTGCTACCAACCCCTATTTCTGTAGGGAAATGAGAGCAGGGCAGGCAGTAACCCTTCCAACACTTTCCCCTGTCTCTGCCCCTATATATTAGGTACCTACCTAGTGCTACCAACCCCTATTTCTGTAGGGAAATGAGAGCAGGGCAGGCAGTAACCCTTCCAACACTTTCCCCTGTCTCTGCCCCTATATATTAGGTACCTACCTAGTGCTACCAACCCCTATTTCTGTAGGGAAATGAGAGCAGGGCAGGCAGTAACCCTTCCAACACTTTCCCCTGTCTCTGCCCCTATATATTAGGTACCTACCTAGTGCTACCAACCCCTATTTCTGTAGGGAAATGAGAGCAGAGCAGGCAGTAACCCTTCCAACACTTTCCCCTGTCTCTGCCCCTATATATTAGGTACCTACCTAGTGCTTCCAACCCCTATTTCTGTAGGGAAATGAGAGCAGGGCAGGCAGTAACCCTTCCAACACTTTCCCCTGTCTCTGCCCCTATATATTAGGTACCTACCTAGTGCTACCGACCCCTATTTCTGTAGGGAAATGAGAGCAGGGCAGGCAGTAACCCTTCCAACACTTTCCCCTGTCTCTGCCCCTATATATTAGGTACCTACCTAGTGCTACCAACCCCTATTTCTGTAGGGAAATGAGAGCAGGCAGTAACCCTTCCAACACTTTCCCCTGTCTCTGCCCCTATATATTAGGTACCTACCTAGTGCTACCAACCCCTATTTCTGTAGAAAGTGCTGCAAACTGAACATACAGGCGTTATTTATAAATATAAAATGCAATCCAGAACTGATGCAGACTTTCTAAAAGGAGCGACTAAGTGAAGATTATGTGCATCATAAGAATCTATCAGTTCCATATAGACTTAAATTCTAGTACATCATGATTTATTCCTTATCTGTATGAGATTTCCAATATGAGTTCCTGGCAAATATATTTCACATTAGGTTTAGAATAAGATGTTTTCCTGGTACATTTCTGGTTTATGTAATGTAACAAATGTAATTCTCCTACTTTATGGGCCAAAGAATAAAAGTTAGAATTTATTATATTTTGCCTCTTACTGGGCGACTTACTGATAGCGGAATTGCGGTTTGTTCATGAAACGGGAAGCAGAATACAAGATGTATATTTACAAACACACAATTGTTATGCTTGTATATATATATATATATATATATTGAATAAAGTACCCCCTATTGTAAAATATAGGGATATTATAAGTCCCCGAAGAGTTCCTTATAATATATAGTGAATAAAGTGCCCCCTATTGTAACATATAGGGATATTATAAGCCCCCGAGGAGTTCCTTATAATATATAGTGAATAAAGTGCCCCCTATTGTAACATATAGGGAGATTATAAGCCCCAGAGGAGTTCCTTATAATATATAGTGAATAAAGTGCCCCCTATTGTAACATATAGGGATATTATAAGCCCCTGAGGAGTTCCTTATAATATATAGTGAATAAAGTGCCCCCTATTGTAACATATAGGGATATTATAAGCCCCCGAGGAGTTCCTTATAATATATAGTGAATAAAGTACCCCCTATTGTAACATATAGGGATATTATAAGCCCCTGAGGAGTTCCTTATAATATATAGTGAATAAAGTGCCCCCTATTGTAACATATAGGGATATTATAAGCCCCCGAGGCGTTCCTTATAATATATAGTGAATAAAGTGCCCCCTATTGTAACATATAGGGATATTATAAGCCCCCGAGGAGTTCCTTATAATATATAGTGAATAAAGTACCCCCTATTGTAACATATAGGGATATTATAAGCCCCCGAGGAGTTCCTTATAATATATAGTGAATAAAGTGCCCCCTATTGTAACATATAGGGATATTATAAGCCCCCGAGGCGTTCCTTATAATATATAGTGAATAAAGTGCCCCCTATTGTAACATATAGGGATATTATAAGCCCCCGAGGCGTTCCATGACCATATAAAGGTACGAGGCCTCGTGCTTTTATACAGGTCATAGAACCCCAAGGTGACTTCTAATATCCTCATATTTTACAACAGGGGGTACTGTATTTCTTATAACATACAAGTTTCAGTGAGTCATGTGACAGAAATTACATCATTAAGGATTTGGTCCCATAGGGAAATTACCAAACTGTATAATATATATATATATATATATATATATATATATATATATATATAGTGTATCTAAGGCATTATTAAAGCCCACAAAAGCCAAGCCTTGGGGTTGGGTGCAGTCCAGGGTTTTCACCTTGCCTCCATAAGTGAAGAATAGTGACCAGCTCGAGCCAATCCCAGGCATGCTGGGAAATGTATGATGCCCTGTGCCAGTATCCCAAGAGGAGCCCCCGGCTGTGTTTCTGGTACATGATAAAGGGCAAGTGAGCTGTGAGACATGACCATCTCTCTGTGTTATTCATACACAATCCTACCCAAGTCAGGGAGAGAGGAGCGCGCCAAGGTTGCTGCCCCCTGCCAATCACAGGCTTGTTTTGCTAGCCTGACAGCGCCCCTGTGCACTCATTTCCCAGGGCTACCAGATCCTGTCAGTATCCGGCTCTCTGCCGGTGGCCTCTGCTGAGCGTGAGTGACAGGCCGGAAAGATAGTTCCTAATATTTCTCTTGGCCGCCATACGGATGAATGTAGATAACTCCCTCTTATCTGTTTATGCGTAATGGCTGCATTTTGCGCCCAAGCTCAGTGTCAGATTTATGGGACTGAAACCTCATAAACTCACATCTGCTTTTATGTCCCATAAACCGGCAGAATATTCCGCCGCCGTGGCGCTGATATAATGAGGCCAAGGTTGTTCCTTCCACCCTTGGCGGATTTTAGCTGTCGCTTCTCAGACCCGTTTGTTCCTTTCTTGTACTTTTAACATTGGGCAGTTAGGCTCGTTGCTTGGCTTGGGTGCTAATGGGAGAAATGAGCTCCCATTGGGTGTATAAGAATAATAATAATGTCTTGTGCTTGGGTGCACTGCTCCTCGTACCTAATCACATTGATATGGGCAATGGGCAACACTGGCGGATGAGCCACACATATGTCTACCGGCACCTACTCTCCTGTATCCCTATACCTACCCTTTTTCCTAAAAAAACATGATTAGAAGTCTATGGAATGGCTTTTAGTAGCACATTAGTGCCATTATTATATAATTTATTATTATTATATATTAGTGCACACCCATTAGTAGTACCCACAGAGTCAGTGCCAGGGACGGTGCCTGGATATAAAGACATTCGGCACCAGGGGCAGCGCCTGGATATAAAGACATTCGGCACCAGGGGCAGCGCCTGGATATAAAGACATTCGGCACCAGGGGCGGCGCCTGGATATAAAGACATTCGGCACCAGGGGCAGCGCCTGGATATAAAGACATTCGGCACCAGGGGCGGCGCCTGGATATAAAGACATTCGGCACCAGGGGCAGCGCCTGGATATAAAGACATTCGGCACCAGGGGCGGCGCCTGGATATAAAGACATTCGGCACCAGGGGCAGCGCCTGGATATAAAGACATTCGGCACCAGGGGCAGCGCCTGGATATAAAGACATTCGGCACCAGGGGCAGAGCCTGGATATAAAGACATTCGGCACCAGGGGCAGCGCCTGGATATAAAGACATTCGGCACCAGGGGCAGCGCCTGGATATAAAGACATTCGGCACCAGGGGCAGCGCCTGGATATAAAGACATTCGGCACCAGGGGCAGAGCCTGGATATAAAGACATTCGGCACCAGGGGCAGCGCCTGGATATAAAGACATTCGGCACCAGGGGCAGCGCCTGGATATAAAGACATTCGGCAACAGGGGCAGCGCCTGGATATAAAGACATTCGGCACCAGGGGCAGCGCCTGGATATAAAGACATTCGGCACCAGGGGCAGCGCCTGGATATAAAGACATTCGGCACCAGGGGCGGCGCCTGGATATAAAGACATTCGGCACCAGGGGCAGAGCCTGGATATAAAGACATTCGGCACCAGGGGCAGAGCCTGGATATAAAGACATTCGGCACCAGGGGCGGCGCCTGGATATAAAGACATTCGGCACCAGGGGCAGCGCCTGGATATAAAGACATTCGGCACCAGGGCAGCGCCTGGATATAAAGACATTCGGCACCAGGGGCAGCGCCTGGATATAAAGACATTCGGCACCGGGGCAGCGCCTGGATATAAAGACATCGGCACCAGGGGCAGCCTGGATATAAAGACATTCGGCACCAGGGGCAGCGCCTGGATATAAAGACATTCGGCACCAGGGGCAGAGCCTGGATATAAAGACATTCGGCACCAGGGGCAGCGCCTGGATATAAAGACATTCGGCACCAGGGGCAGCGCCTGGATATAAAGACATTCGGCACCAGGGGCAGCGCCTGGATATAAAGACATTCGGCACCAGGGGCAACGCCTGGATATAAAGACATTCGGCACCAGGGGCGGCGCCTGGATATAAAGACATTCGGCACCAGGGGCAGCGCCTGGATATAAAGACATTCGGCACCAGGGGCGGCGCCTGGATATAAAGACATTCGGCACCAGGGGCAGCGCCTGGATATAAAGACATTCGGCACCAGGGGCAGCGCCTGGATATAAAGACATTCGGCACCAGGGGCAGCGCCTGGATATAAAGACATTCGGCACCAGGGGCAGCGCCTGGATATAAAGACATTCGGCACCAGGGGCAGCGCCTGGATATAAAGACATTCGGCACCAGGGGGCAGCGCCTGGATATAAAGACATTCGGCACCAGGGGCAGCGCCTGGATATAAAGACATTCGGCACCAGGGGCAACGCCTGGATATAAAGACATTCGGCACCAGGGGCGGCGCCTGGATATAAAGACATTCGGCACCAGGGGCAGCGCCTGGATATAAAGACATTCGGCACCAGGGGCGGCGCCTGGATATAAAGACATTCGGCACCAGGGGCAGCGCCTGGATATAAAGACATTCGGCACCAGGGGCAGCGCCTGGATATAAAGACATTCGGCACCAGGGGCAGCGCCTGGATATAAAGACATTCGGCACCAGGGGCGGCGCCTGGATATAAAGACATTCGGCACCAGGGGCAGAGCCTGGATATAAAGACATTCGGCACCAGGGGCAGAGCCTGGATATAAAGACATTCGGCACCAGGGGCAGCGCCTGGATATAAAGACATTCGGCACCAGGGGCAGCGCCTGGATATAAAGACATTCGGCACCAGGGGCAGCGCCTGGATATAAAGACATTCGGCACCAGGGGCGGCGCCTGGATATAAAGACATTCGGCACCAGGGGCGGCGCCTGGATATAAAGACATTCGGCACCAGGGGCAGCGCCTGGATATAAAGACATTCGGCACCAGGGGCAGAGCCTGGATATAAAGACATTCGGCACCAGGGGCAGCGCCTGGATATAAAGACATTCGGCACCAGGGGCAGAGCCTGGATATAAAGACATTCGGCACCAGGGGCAGCGCCTGGATATAAAGACATTCGGCACCAGGGGCAGCGCCTGGATATAAAGACATTCGGCACCAGGGGCAGCGCCTGGATATAAAGACATTCGGCACCAGGGGCAACGCCTGGATATAAAGACATTCGGCACCAGGGGCAGCGCCTGGATATAAAGACATTCGGCACCAGGGGCAGCGCCTGGATATAAAGACTTTCAGCACTTGGCATTAAGGACAACAAAGGGGAGTAGGAACCCAAAAATCTCGGTAGTGGGACTTGCAGTGATTGATTAAAGGGTAAGAACTCCTTTACATTTATCTGAAGGAAATATTACAAAGGTGAATGTTTAGTAATTGTACTTTGGCCTCCCCTTCTCCCTTGGATTCTAAATAGGTGTTACTATTTCACTTTCAGATTTGTGTAAAACTCCATTGTTCCCCTCCTGCTTTCACCACCACCAATGTATGTCTTTGGATTGAGAACCATACACATTGGGCCCCATGCTGCCCACGGCAATGCCATTTTTCAGCCATTAACCCCTATAGCGCCAGAAGGAACTTCGAGGAGACTGACAAAGCACCGGGCTAATCGGAAGGCATAGGCAACACGCGCCTATAGAATCCACACTTGTTTTATTTTATTTTACATGAAAGGAAACAGCTGGATTTCTGCCGCTCGCTGCTGACACCGACCGCTGTTCTTTTACAAACACCATGGAAACAAAAAGGCGGAATATAGACGGAAAGCGCTGATTTCCCTCCGCGGATCACAGGCAATACATATGTATGTTTATCCGCTGCGGCACCTGTCACTCACAGCCGCCATTTATTTATTGTCAGCTCCTTGCCAGCTCCCTGTCTGTTCCCGCTGAGAAGGCGGAATCTACAAGTTACAGACCTGTTTAAAGGGGAACTTCCGAATAGTGATGAGTGAATCTGTCCCGTTTCGCTTCGCCGAAAAATTTGCGAATGTTTCAAAAGATTCGCGAAACGGCTAAAAATTTCCGAAACGGTAAAAATGTCACGCGTCAAAAAAATTGTCGCCCGCGACTATTCTTTTGTCGCCCGGGTAATCTTTTGTTGCCCGCGGCTATTCTTTTGTCACCCGTGGCTATTGTTTTGTCGCCCGCGGCTATTGTTTTGTCACCCGGCTATTCTTTTGTCGCCCGCGGCTATTGTTTTGTCGCCCGGGTAATCTTTTGTTGCCCTCGGCTATTTTTTTGTCACCCGTGGCTATTGTTTTGTCACCCGGCTATTCTTTTGTCGCCCACGGCTATTCTTTTGTCGCCCGCGGCTATTGTTTTGTCGCCCGGCTATTGTTTTGTCGCCCGCGGCTATTGTTTTGTCGCCCGGCTATTGTTTTGTCGCCCGGCTATTGTTTTGTCGCCCGCGGCTATTCTTTTGTCGCCTGGCTATTGTTTTGTCGCCCGCGGCTATTCTTTTATCGCCTGCGGCTATTCTTTTGTAGCCCGCGGCTATTGTTTTGTCGCCCGCAACAATTTTTGGGACGCACGGCAAATTTTTTCATCCGTTTTGTGAAACAATCCGTCAATGGCGAAACACGGAAATTTGCCATGAATCCATGTCTGGAGAAACATTTCGCCCATCACTACTTCCCCTAGGTTCATCTCCTCCCTCATGTATAGCGGTGCTGAGTGGGTTAATTCCCCAAGGGAGTCTCACCTGGGGAATAATTAGCAGGCTAGATAGGCCTGCAGTCAGAGAGAGTGGAGGGCTGGAGCTGTGTGAGGGTCTGTGCCTGAAGCAGCTTGGAGCATTTTCTCCCAACCAGAAGGACTCTCAAGGTACTGTGACTCTGGGGAGTTGTGTTTTTGGTTTAGCCAGCAATCCCAGTAGGGGACCGGTAATAGAGAGGGAAGCACCCTGTGTATTAGTTAGAGCCCATTGTGGCAAGGGTTTTGTTTACTTTTGTTTTGCTTATGCTCCTGCTGGATACCAGAGTCAGTCATTGTACATAATAAAATGGACTGTATTCACCTAAAGGACTGTCTGTATGTCTGATCTCGCTTACATATGGTGGAGGATGCGGGCAGAGGCTATTTTCTATTGGAAATAGTGAAGACAAAAATTTAAAGAGACAGACACTCTTAAAGGTGAAGTTTTTTTTCCCCTCTCCAAAACTAAAATGGAGGAAGTATTAAAGGTGTTGCTGCAAACCCAACAGCAGAACAATGCCATCCAGCAGCAGAACAATGCTAATCAGCAGCAAGCTAATACAAATCACCAGGAAGCGTTAAGGGTCCAGCCGCAGAGTAATGCTACTCAGCAACAAACTAATCAGTTGTTGGTTGCACAAATAAATGCACAAGCAGAAGCCAGTAAAGTTACTTTAGAACAACAGCAGCAAGTGAACTTGCATTTGCAGCAGTGCATCCAAGCACTGGCTGAGAGGTTACAGGGTAGTACCGCCCTGGTGCAAGCACCAATAAATATCCGCAAAGCTGTGCAAAGGTCTCTGCAAAAGATGACGCCAGCGGATGATGTGGAGGCCTACCTGGCTGTGTTTGAGAGAGTTGCAGCAAGGGAAAAGTTACCGCCAAAAGGGATTGGGCAGAGGTGGTAGCCCCTTACTTGACAGGCGAACCCCAAAAGGTGTACTATGACCTGAAGGAACAGGACTCCCATAACTATAATAAGTTGAAAGAGGAAATCCTGGTCCACCTTGGAGTCACTTTGGCGGTTCATGCCAAACGGTTCAGTGACTGGGTTTACACCAGAGGCAAGTCTGCACGGGCGCAAATGCATGACCTTTTGTATCTCACGAGAAAGTGGCTGCAGCCTGACCTCAACACGGCCGATCAAGTAGTGGAGAGGATCGTCGTAGAACGGTACCGGAAAGCTCTACCCCGGGATCTCCAGCGGTGGGTTGGCCAGGCAGACCCCCAAGATATGACCCAGATGGTGGAGCTCGTGGAGCGGTATGTGGCTACGGAGGGTTACCTCGGAGAAGGAGCTTCCCCACAGCGCCCTGGCAAGGCTCAGAGACTGCCGGAGAATCCTGGTAAGACTGTTCCATTTCTTAAAGGGGTGGTTTCCCAAAGTAACAGGGACAGAAACTCTGGTATGACCACTGGACTTAATTCAGGCGCCAAGCCTAGAGTGGTGCCCAGTCAGCGACAAGAGCCATATGAAATAGTTGAAAAGGTGGGTGAGGTGACAACCTGATAAGAGGAAACAAATTCAACTTTATCACGTGAATTTGTTAAAGCCATGGAGGCAGCAAGAGGTCCTTGCATCAGAGCCGGTACCTTTACTCCATGGAGATAATCTGGTTCCTGAAGTAAAAATCGCAGAAACCCTGTCGGTTTCACAAAAACAGGAAGTAAAAGAGTTTCTGATGAGAAACAGGGATGTCCTTCCTGGGCGAACCAATCTCATTAAACATGATGTGGTTACTGAACCCCAGGTAAAGGTAAACGTGAAGCCCTACCGGATCCCTGAAGCACGGAGACAGGCAGTCTCCGAAGAGGTGAGGAAAATGTTAGAACTGGGGGTAATTGAGGAGTCCCACAGTGATTGGTCTAGCCCCATTGTTTTGATTCCCAAGCCTGATGGAAGTCTACGGTTCTGCAACGACTTCCGTAAATTGAATGAGGTCTCAAAGTTTGATGCCTACCCCATGCCTAGGGTAGATGAACTTATAGAGAGGCTGGGCCCTGCTAGGTACCTCACCACTTTAGATCTCACTAAAGGTTATTGGCAGGTACCTTTAACTGAACAGGCTAAGGAAAAGACAGCCTTCTCTACCCCAGAGGGTCTTTTCCAGGATAATGTGTTACCCTTTGGTTTACATGGGGCCCCTGCAACGTTCCAAAGGTTAATGGATCGGGTCCTTAAGCCACATAGACCCTACGCCTCAGCCTATTTAGATGATGTAGTCATCTTTAGCACCGATTGGGAGTCTCACTTAGCAAAAGTGCAGGTGGTGCTAGACTCAATACGAGAAGCTGGACTTACTGCCAACCCTAAAAAGTGTGCAATAGGGATGGAAGAGGCCAAGTACTTAGGCTATGTGATTGGAAGAGGGGTAGTACAGCCTCAAATAAATAAAGTAGAGGCAATACAAAAGTGGCCCCAACCAGTGACTAAAAAGCAAGTTCGTGCTTTCCTGGGGATAGTGGGCTACTATCGCAGATTTGTGCCTAACTATGCTTCCATTGCAGCTCCTCGAACAGACCTTACAAAAGGGAAGAACTCAGTGATGATCAAGTGGTCTGCAGAGGCTGAGAAAGCTTTTATAGAGCTTAAAAATTCCCTGTGTAGACAGCCGGTACTGATAATGCCCGATTTCAAGAAAGAGTTTGTGGTACAGACAGACGCCTCAGATGTAGGACTGGGAGCTGTCCTCTCCCAAGTGGTAAATGGTGAGGAACACCCAGTAGTCTATTTAAGCAGAAAGCTTACACCGGCTGAGAGGAGGTACTCCATTGTAGAAAGGGAGTGCCTGGCCATTAAGTGGGCATTGGAGGCCCTGAAGTACTATTTACTGGGTCGTAAGTTTAGGTTGATCACTGACCATGCTCCCCTTAGATGGATGTCAGAGAATAAGGAAAGGAATGCTCGAGTCACCAGGTGGTTTCTGGCTCTACAGAAATTTAAGTTTACAATGGAGCATAGGTCTGGGGCATTGCAAGGGAATGCAGATGCCCTCTCAAGAGTTTATTGTCAGGTGGCTCATTGTGCTCAGCCCTACGGCCTGAAGCAGAGGGGGGGGGATATGTGAACCGGTAACAGGTAAACAGGTGGAAGGGAGATATATTTCCCCTAGGTTCATCTCCTACTCCCTCATGTATAGCGGTGCTGAGTGGGTTAATTCCCCAAAGGAATCACACCTGGGGAATAATTAGCAGGCTAGATATGCCTGCAGTCAGAGAGAGTGAGGGGCTGGAGCTGAGACTGAACTTGCTGTGTGAGGGTCTGTGCCTGCCTGAAGCAGCTTGGAGCATTTTCTCCCAAAGAGAAGGACTATCACAAGGTACTGTGACTCTGGGGAGTTGTGTTTTTGGTTTAGCCGGCAATCCCAGTAGGGGACCGGTAATACAGAGGGAAGCACCCTGTGTATTAGTTAGAGCCCAGTGTGGCAAGGGTTTTGTTTACTTTTGTTTTGCTTATGCTTCTGCTGGATTCCAGAGTCAGTCATTGTACATAATAAAATGGACTGTATTCACCTAAAGGACTGTCTGTATGTCTGATCTTGCTTACACCCTGTAACCTGTTCCTTCAAACAGTAGGAATAAATCCCATGTTTATAGGCTGAAATCCAGCTGCAAAACTGTTCTTCTCTTTCTGCATCATTTGTAATCCTGGCAGGGGAGGAGGGACTAAAACACTGATGTTACAAATGGTAACAACTTCCCCACAGCTTACAGACAGCCTGCAGGAACTACATTACCCACAATGCATTGCACTGGGATGTTCCTTTCCTTATTGACATCACGTGTGCAGCAGGGGATTGTGGGATTGGGAAGAGGCAGGCTGAAGGCATGCAGAGGACAGGCGACTACTGTTACATTTTATTTGAGTCACAAAGTAGTCAGCCAGATCAGCAGGGGAATAGGGGGTGGGGCTTAGGGAACAGGGGGCGGGGCGTAGGGAACTGTTCCAAACCAGATTATTACATTAAACATCATGAAAAGGCTGCATATTTTCCTTTTTTAAAAAGCTCAAGATATGTTTGGGCAGAATTCGACCTTAAGTGACACACATTCTTCTAAAGGGGAACTCCGCCCAATAAGTTATTTTTGCTTGGAAATAAATGGGCTGCTGCAGGGCACAGAGCTACCATACTGCTTTCCCGGCAGGGCAGCCTTACACGGGCGGCGGGAAGCAGACGGACAGCGCAGTGCAACCAATGCTACTCCCCTCTCTGCTTCTAAACTAGAAGGCAAAATCGCGGGCAGAAGGGGAAGAGGAAAAAGCCTAAATGGAGAGATAATTGTTATAAATTGAGGCTGCTCGTAGCTAATTTGATACATTTATTAGGACACAATCATTACCTGCACAACAACAAGCAGCACCCTGAAGTTCTCGTCTCATTACACCGAGACACAGAGCCGGTTCCGCCGATTCCTGGGCTCAAATGTGTTTGTCAATTATTCATAGCAAATCTGTTTTGGCAACAGCGATGGCTCCTGATTGGCTGCTGTGGGCGCCCACACTCTGTCCGACAGACGAACGGGCAAATGAGGCCAGTTTCCATGAACGGAGACACAGAGATTTCTCTATTAAAGGAAAAGTTAACCACGGTACAGGCTGCATAGATAAGAATGGGGGCTTATGGGAGTTACTAAAATGCTTAATATACATTAAGGCTGATGTGTTGGCCAGAATGAGAGGGAACATAAATGTACACCAGTATAGGTATTATGCATATGTACTAAGCACAATTCAGCAGGAACAGCCCCCTAAGTTTGCTCATAGCCTGTACAGAGAGATACCATAAAACTATGGCACATAGGGATTCCCCTGTACTAAGCACAATTCAGCAGGAACAGCCCCCTAAGTTTGCTCATAGCCTGTACAGAGAGATACCATAAAACTATGGCACATAGGGATTCCCCTGTACTAAGCACAATTCAGCAGGAACAGCCCCCTAAGTTTGCTCATAGTCTGTACAGAGAGATACCATAAAACTATGGCACATAGGGATTCCACCGGACTAAGCACAATTCAGCAGGAACAGCCCCCTAAGTTTGCTCATAGCCTGAACAGAGAGATACCATAAAACTATGGCACATAGGGATTCCACCGGACTAAGCACAATTCAGCAGGAACAGCCCCCTAAGTTTGCTCATAGCCTGAACAGAGAGATACCATAAAACTATGGCACATAGGGATTCCCCTGTACTAAGCACAATTCAGCAGGTACAGCCCCCTAAGTTTGCTCATAGCCTGTACAGAGAGATACCATAAAACTATGGCACATAGGGATTCCACCGGACTAAGCACAATTCAGCAGGAACAGCCCCCTAAGTTTGCTCATAGCCTGTACAGAGAGATACCATAAAACTATGGCACATAGGGATTCCCCTGTACTAAGCACAATTCAGCAGGAACAGCCCCCTGCTGTATTCAGCTGGAGCATTCTAAATGTATAGTAGCCCCTTTAACCAGCCAAGTGAAGTGTTCCCATCTGATAGCAATTGAATGTTTCTATACAGCGGCCCCTGCCTCAGGCCTTCCCATCCATTATTAAGTGAGAGCTTCATGAATATGGAGATGAAACTGTCCATTTCCTTTATTAAATTAAAGGGGGGAGAAGGCAATCTGGTCTTCGCTAGCGGGGTGACGAGTATTCTGCATATGCATTAAATTGCCCGTCATTATGCAAAGTTATGCGTATGTGCGGTTTTCAGCAAATAAATATAAAGCGGCGTATGGAGTAAAGCTTCCATAGTTCAGCAATGTCCTTTCATATTTTGTTAGCAGCCCCTGCCTCCCTTCCATCGGTGCCTTGTGTCAACTACTTCAGTTAATATCAACTTGTAAAATGGTTGGTCCATTGCCATCTGGAGGGGTGGAAGTTTGGAAAGGAAAGGGTTAAATGGATAAGAAGCTGTTTTGGGAACAGGGTGTGTCAAGGCCGGGATCTACACTTGGCAATTAAAGAGTTAAACTTCAATGACCCCCCCTGTAGCCTGATACAAATGCAGGAAGGCTAAGTCATAGGCTTAGGCTTAGTCTTGCCAAAGAGTGGGCAGGACCTAGGGTGTAATGGGCGGGGCCCAAGTGTAATGGGCGGGGCCCAGGCTTGGGTGAGTCTGTAAGTAACAGGTAAGTACCAGCCATTGCTTTGCTGTCGCTTATCTCTAACTCCCAGCACAGGAATAAATGAGCATTATTTTGCTGGTAATGAGTTTTATAATCCGTGTGTTGATTCCTGTAATTTCTGCCTGGGGGGGGGGAGAAAATTCCCCTTTTAATTCATGTTTCCCAAAGGGCTGATATATTAGTGCCTTTGGCTGTTACTGTTTGCTAAATCCTTCGCTTTGTTTCGGCAATGAATTGGAAGAAATAGAACAGTCTCGAAGGAACTCAAGGTAATATATGAGCAAGAAACACACACACAATATATAGGACTCCCACCCGTCCCAGTGAGCTTACAATCTAACACACACTAGGGTTAGTTATTATTATTATTTTTAACATTTATTTATAAAGCGCCAACATACCCCGCAGCGTTGTACAATAAGTGGGTTTCATACATTGGGCATACAGAGTAACATATAAAGCAATCAGTAACCGATACAGGAGGGGAAGGGAGCCCTGCCCAAAAGAGCTTACACTCTACAAGGAGTAACATATACAGCAATCAGTAACCGATACAGGAGGGGAAGGGAGCCCTGCCCAAAAGAGCTTACACTCTACAGGGTTAGTTGTATTAGGAGTTGGAGACAATATACCTGCCTCAGAGCCAATGGGAGAATTCACTACCTGCAGATAGTGCCCCGGCTAGAATTGAACCTACGCACTCCTAGGCCTTCCTAGCTTTTTGCATTTTATCCCTATTAATAACATGGGCATCAAGCACCATTTTTACCCAATCTCCCATTTCCTACAGTTTTCACCCATATTCACTTTAAAGCTACAATGTAAAACCCTATGTATTGACTTTCCCCAATCTGCCGGCCATAGAGGGTTCACTAGGGGGCGTGGCTAGGGTAAAATACCTTCCAAGGCTAGGGCCGGTATTAAAACATTACAGATAATGTAATAGCCAATACATTTGTAATATCCTTAAGTTAAGCCCCTGATCTGCCCAGAATCTAGTTGAAACCTACCCTTTTTCTCCTCCCTGTTCCTCCTGGAGTTGCCTGTGATGTCAAATCCCCACCCCTTTCATCATCAACCCACCTTCTTTGACGTCATAGGTCACCCCCTTTGTCTACACCCCTTTCTTTTAAAAAGTTGGCAACCCTAGGCATGGCTAGGTTTCTGATCTAGTGTTAAAATGGGACCAGTCAAAATGGCTTCACTAGAGCTGGGTCAAGAGACACTGGCACCCAACAAAGCCAACCTCTGCCCAACAACCCCCCATCAACCGTCTGTTGGCTGCTAGTCCTTCAATCCTTAGCGTAAAATGCAGGGGGGCTAAGGTCACACTGGGAAAAACCTGGTAGGCCCCGCCCCTTGTAGGTCCCACTGACCCAGGCCTGATCCCTTCCAGCAACTTGGGCCTCACCCCCTGAGAACACAATGTGGGGTGCAATGCTGTGGGCAGTGGAGGGTGAAAGAGGTGACCCTTGCAGTCCCAACTTGGGTGGGGGCCCCTGAGGTGCTAGCCCCGTTGGGCGCTGGAAACCCCAGTCTGACACCGGAGAAGCACTTTGTAGACCAAAGGCCTCTGCTATAAGCAAGTAGTAACTCCAGGGTTTAGTAATAATAAGCAGAGTTCAGCAGGAACAGCCTTCCTAGGGTTTCTCACAGCCTCCTGACACAGATACCATAAAATATTGTTGATTGCAGATCCCCTATGTGTGCCATTCAGGCCTGTGCCCATCAACACTATGCTCTGCAGCCAGACCCTGGGCTTCAAAACCCTCTCTGCATGACCCTCGGCCCAGGAGCTTGCATTTCCTCAATAGTAAGAGGTGGCTCTCAAGCTATTTGACCTATCCTGGTTTGGTGGGGGGGGGAATGGAAGCCAAATTGGACAAAGAGACAACACTGTATAGATAGGTCAGTATAGGTTTGTGTGTGCTGGGTTTACTTGGAAGGGTTGAACTTGATGGACTCTGGTCTTTTTTCAACCCTATGTAACTATGTAACTTTGAAATTGGGTGTGGTGGGAAGGGGAGGACAAAGGGGCGAATTTAGATAGGTGGCAGTCCTCGAATAGGTAGAAAGGGGAAGGAGTCATGGTGCTTTAGTTACCCTTTAAACCTTATATGAAATACAAAGGGAAAATTAGATTATCATTTCTCATTATGGCAGCTGTCACAGACCTATATTTACCGGTTGAACCCCGGCACTGAATTCATTCCCAGTGACAATGACTAATCTGGCACATTATTGGGCAGCGGTGGCAGCAGGCGGAGAGAATATTTGCATACAGTTTCATCAAGGTGATGCTGATGCATTGTGGGGGGTGCATGTTCTGATCTCAGGAACGAGAGGAAGATGAAGGATCACTTGGTGCTTAATGAGTAACGCAGGCGGCACGGCTCTGCAGATTGGAAACTTGGCCCTGTGATTAATAGACCCCATTGCTCCCCCATTTCTTTTATTAGTGTTTTCCTTATTTAGTAACAGTACAGAGAATTTTAAATATATGCGCCCACGTACCCATTAGTCTGCGCCTGACAGGCTCTGCCATGGTCCATACTGGGCACCCCGGGTTTGCAACCCACATGTTATTATTCAAGGTTCCATTTTGCCCTGGAATCTGACCTGGGTGCCCAGTGATAGGTGCAATAAAGGGAATGAATCTAAGCTGTAATGTGAATTAATCACTAACCCTCTAGTGTGAATATTATATTGTATATATAGTGTATATTGTGTTATAGTTTATATATAATGTATAGTGTGCCCGTTATAGTGTATATATACTGTATAGTGGGCCCGTTATAGTGTGTATATACTGTATAGTGGGCCCGTTATAGTGTATATATACTGTATAGTGGGCCCGTTATAGTGTATATATACTGTATAGTGGGCCCGTTATAGTGTATATATAATGTATAGTGTGACCGTTATAGTGTATATACTGTATAGTGGGCCCGTTATAGTGTGTATATACTGTATAGTGGGCCCGTTATAGTGTATATAGACTGTATAGTGGGCCCGTTATAGTGTATATATACTGTATAGTGGGCCCGTTATAGTGTATATATACTGTATAGTGGGCCCGTTATAGTGTATATATACTGTATAGTGGGCCCATTATAGTGTGTATATACTGTATAGTGGGCCCATTATAGTGTATATACTGTAGACTGTATAGTGTGCCCATTATAGTTTGTACATACTGTATAGTGGGCCCGTTATAGTGTATATAGACTGTATAGTGGGCCCGTTATAGTGTATATATACTGTATAGTGGGCCCGTTATAGTGTGTATATACTGTATAGTGGGCCCGTTATAGTGTGTATATACTGTATAGTGGGCCCATTATAGTGTATATATACTGTATAGTGGGCCCGTTATAGTGTGTATATACTGTATAGTGGGCCCATTATAGTGTATATATACTGTATAGTGGGCCCATTATAGTGTATATAGACTGTATAGTGGGCCCGTTATAGTGTATATAGACTGTATAGTGGGCCCGTTATAGTGTATATATACTGCATAGTGGGCCCATTATAGTGTGTATATACTGTATAGTGGGCCCATTATAGTGTATATATACTGTATAGTGGGCCCGTTATAGTGTATATAGACTGTATAGTGGGCCCGTTATAGTGTATATAGACTGTATAGTGGGCCCGTTATAGTGTATATATACTGCATAGTGGGCCCATTATAGTGTGTATATACTGTATAGTGGGCCCGTTATAGTGTATATATACTGTATATTATGCCCGATATAGTGTGTATATACTGTATAGCATGCCCGTTATAGTGTATATATACTGTGTATTATGCCTGTTATAGTGTGTATATACTGTATAGCGTGCCCGTTATAGTGTATATATACTGTATATTGTGCCCGTTATAGTGTATATACTGTATAGTGGGCCCGTTATAGTGTGTATATACTGTATAGTGCGCCCGTTATAGTGTGTATATACTGTATAGTGGGCCCGTTATAGTGTATATATACTGTATAGTGTGCCCGTTATAGTGTATATATACTGTATAGTGGGCCCGTTATAGTGTGTATATACTGTATAGTGGGCCCGTTATAGTGTATATATACTGTATATTGTGCCCGTTATAGTGTATATATACTGTATATTGGGCCCGTTATAGTGTGTATATACTGTATAGTGGGCCCGTTATAGTGTATATATACTGTATAGTGTGCCCGTTATAGTGTATATATACTGTATAGTGGGCCCGTTATAGTGTGTATATACTGTATATTGTGCCCGTTATAGTGTAGATATACTGTATAGTGGGCCCGTTATAGTGTATATATACTGTATAGTGTGCCCGTTATAGTGTATATATACTGTATAGTGGGCCCGTTATAGTGTGTATATACTGTATAGTGCGCCCGTTATAGTGTATATACTGTATAGTGTGCCCGTTATAGTGTATATATACTGTATAGCGGGCCGTTATAGTGTATATATACTGTATAGTGGGCCCGTTATAGTGTATATATACTGCATAGTGGGCCCATTATAGTGTGTATATACTGTATAGTGGGCCCGTTATAGTGTATATATACTGTATATTATGCCCGATATAGTGTATATATACTGTGTATTATGCCTGTTATAGTGTGTATATACTGTATAGCGTGCCCGTTATAGTGTATATATACTGTATATTGTGCCCGTTATAGTGTATATACTGTATAGTGGGCCCGTTATAGTGTATATACTGTATAGTGGGCCCGTTATAGTGTATATATACTGTGTATTATGCCTGTTATAGTGTGTATATACTGTATAGCGTGCCCGTTATAGTGTATATATACTGTATATTGTGCCCGTTATAGTGTATATACTGTATAGTGGGCCCGTTATAGTGTATATACTGTATAGTGGGCCCGTTATAGTGTATATATACTGTATAGTGGGCCCGTTATAGTGTGTATATACTGTATAGTGGGCCCGTTATAGTGTATATATACTGTATAGTGTGCCCGTTATAGTGTATATATACTGTATAGTGGGCCCGTTATAGTGTGTATATACTGTATAGTGGGCCCGTTATAGTGTATATATACTGTATATTGTGCCCGTTATAGTGTGTATATACTGTATAGTGTGCCCTTTATAGTGTATATATACTGTATATTGTGCCCGTTATAGTGTATATAAACTGTATATTGTGCCCGTTATAGTGTATATATACTGTATAGTGGGCCCGTTATAGTGTATATATACTGTATAGTGGGCCCGTTATAGTGTATATATACTGTATAGTGGGCCCGTTATAGTGTGTATATACTGTATATTGTGCCCGTTATAGTGTAGATATACTGTATAGTGGGCCCGTTATAGTGTATATATACTGTATAGTGGGCCCGTTATAGTGTATATATACTGTATAGTGGGCCCGTTATAGTGTATATACTGTATAGTGGGCCCGTTATAGTGTATATATACTGTATAGTGGGCCCGTTATAGTGTGTATATACTGTATAGTGCGCCCGTTATAGTGTATATACTGTATAGTGGGCCCGTTATAGTGTATATATACTGTATAGTGGGCCCGTTATAGTGTGTATATACTGTATATTGTGCCCGTTATAGTGTAGATATACTGTATAGTGGGCCCGTTATAGTGTATATATACTGTATAGTGGGCCCGTTATAGTGTATATATACTGTATAGTGGGCCCGTTATAGTGTATATACTGTATAGTGGGCCCGTTATAGTGTATATATACTGTATAGTGGGCCCGTTATAGTGTGTATATACTGTATAGTGCGCCCGTTATAGTGTATATACTGTATAGTGTGCCCGTTATAGTGTATATATACTGTATAGCGGGCCGTTATAGTGTATATATACTGTATAGTGGGCCCGTTATAGTGTATATATACTGTATAGTGGGCCCGTTATAGTGTGTATATACTGTATAGTGGGCCCGTTATAGTGTGTATATACTGTATAGTGGGCCCGTTATAGTGTGTATATACTGTATAGTGGGCCCGTTATAGTGTATATATACTGTATAGCGGGCCGTTATAGTGTATATATACTGTATAGTGGGCCCGTTATAGTGTATATATACTGTATAGTGGGCCCGTTATAGTGTATATACTGTATAGTGGGCCCGTTATAGTGTATATATACTGTATAGTGGGCCCGTTATAGTGTGTATATACTGTATAGTGCGCCCGTTATAGTGTATATACTGTATAGTGTGCCCGTTATAGTGTATATATACTGTATAGCGGGCCGTTATAGTGTATATATACTGTATAGTGGGCCCGTTATAGTGTATATATACTGTATAGTGGGCCCGTTATAGTGTGTATATACTGTATAGTGGGCCCGTTATAGTGTGTATATACTGTATAGTGGGCCCGTTATAGTGTGTATATACTGTATAGTGGGCCCGTTATAGTGTATATATACTGTATAGCGGGCCGTTATAGTGTATATATACTGTATAGTGGGCCCGTTATAGTGTGTATATACTGTATAGTGGGCCCGTTATAGTGTATATATACTGTATAGCGGGCCGTTATAGTGTATATATACTGTATAGTGGGCCCGTTATAGTGTATATATACTGTATAGCGGGCCGTTATAGTGTATATATACTGTATAGTGGGCCCGTTATAGTGTATATATACTGTATAGTGGGCCCGTTATAGTGTATATATACTGTATAGTGTGCCCGTTATAGTGTGTATATACTGTATAGCGGGCCGTTATAGTGTATATATACTGTATATTGTGCCCGTTATAGTGTGTATATACTGTATAGTGGGCCCGTTATAGTGTGTATATACTGTATAGTGTGCTATATATATAAGCCATGTGATCTGGCTCTGCTGTCAGCCGACTCTTCTCTGCTCACTAAATTCATTTTCTAAGCAGAGCAACATCACCTTTCCTTTTCTCACAAACGTCATTTTCTACCGAGTGCATCCAGGTAGGCAAAATGAGCAGTAGGAGGTGCTGTTGTTTCACATTCATTATATTAGCAATGTAAAAATGTCTAAAGCTGCCTGCCCTCAATAGGGCCCACCGCCGAAGAGCCCCAATGGGGTGCTCCGTGCCAGTAAATATGACCCCCCACATTATCACAGGTCTAATGAAATAAAATCACAGTAAAAATCAATCTGAAAAGGACACAAAATCCATTTGTAAATGACGTTGGGGGTTGGAGGGGAAGGTCAGGCAGATGAAATGATTATAAAATGTTGTTTATATTACCTACGAAGCAGCATTGTAGCCCAAGGAGAGGGAAAGATGACGGCCAATTAAAAACCTTTCTGAAGGTTTCTCGCTAAACAGACTCGCGGCTGTCTTTCTTTCCCTTTTCGCCAAATAATTAGTCGCCGTTGAAACTTAATTACTTCTACCGACACAAAAAAGGCAGAGTGTTTCATATCCTGAAAATCAAAACATTTTCATATGGAAGAGAATGCCCCCCCCCCCAGACCTCAAAGAGTCAGGCTAATTGGACAATAATTAGGGAGCCACATCCAAAATGGCCCCGGCGAGGTGCAGGCATACGCTATAGTTTCCTGGCAAAAATGAAAAACTGATATCTTTATTATAATTATATCTTTATTATGGGATTTATTTCCTATCAATGATAATTTATGTGGGAGCTGCCATGCTGCTTATTATCAAACACCACTCCTTGTGGTTTAATGATTTTTAAAAATTGACGATCTTTTAATCAGAATAGTGTTACTTTGGTTACTTTCTTAGTCTTGCTTAGTCTAACATCCCCACATTTTTAAAACTGGCCACACCCCTAACCTCTATTGTATCCATCATAACCTACTGTAGTAGTATTTACTTACTGTCACTATGGTTATCTACTGGCTCCCTCTTGTCCTACTCGCCCTATTTCCTTCAACTGCTAGCATCTTGCCCCACTGTCTCCGGCTTACCCTACTGTCTCCATCTTCTCCTTCTGCCACATCTTTCCCTGAGGTCTATCTTTCCCTACTGTCTCCATCTTGTCCTACTGTCTCCATCTTGCCCTCCTGTCTACTTCTAGTCCTGCTGACACCATCGTTCCCTACTGTTGCTATAATATCCTACTGTCTCCATCTTGCCCTACTGTCACCATCTTGCCCTACTGTCTCCATCTTGCCCTACTGTCTCCATCTTGCCCTACTGTCACCATCTTACCCTACTGTCTCCATCTTGCCCTACTGTCTTCATCTTGCCCTACTGTCTCCATCTTGCCCTCCTGTCTCCATCTTGCCCTCCTGTCTACTTCTAGTCCTGCTGACACCATCATTTCCTACTGTTGCTATAATATCCTACTGTCTCCATCTTGCCCTACTGTCACCATCTTGCCCTACTGTCACCATCTTGCCCTACTGTCTCCATCTTGCCCTACTGTCTCCATCTTGTCCTACTGTCTTCATCTTGCCCTACTGTCTCCATCTTACCCTACTGTCTCCATCTTGCCCTACTGTCTCCATCTTGCCCTACTGTCTCCATCTTGTCCTACTGTCTTCATCTTGTCCTACTGTCTTCATCTTGCCCTACTGTCTCCATCTTGCCCTACTGTCTCCATCTTGTCCTACTGTCTTCATCTTGCCCTACTGTCTTCATCTTGCCCTACTGTCTCCATCTTGCCCTCCTGTCTCCATCTTGCCCTCCTGTCTACTTCTAGTCCTGCTGACACCATCATTTCCTACTGTTGCTATAATATCCTACTGTCTCCATCTTACCCTACTGTCACCATCTTGCCCTACTGTCACCATCTTACCCTACTGTCTCCATCTTGCCCTACTGTCTCCATCTTGCCCTACTGTCCCCATCTTGCCCTACTGTCCCCATCTTGCCCTACTGTCTCCATCTTGCCCTACTGTCTCCATCTTTCCCTGGAGTCTCTATCTTGCCAAACTCTCTCCAACTTTCCCTACTGTTGCTTTAATATCCTACTATCTTCATCTTGTCCTTCTGCCACCATCCTTCCCTTCTGTCTATTTTTTACCCTACTGTCTCCATCTTGCCCTACTGTCTCCGTCTTACCCTACTGTCTCCATTTTGCCCTACAGTCTCAGTCTCTTTTTTCTCTACTGCTCTACTGCCCCCCCCCCCCCATGCTAATTTCTTCTTGGCTTTGTGCATCTTTCCAGCTTTCAAATGGGGGTCACTGACCCCGGCAGCCAAACCTTATTGCTCTGTGAGGCTCCAGTTTTATTGTTGTTGTTACATTTTATTCCTTATCTTTCTAGTCCTTCATCTATTCGTAGTGCAGTCTTTTATTCATACCACTGCCTGGTTGCTAAGCTAAACAAGACCCTAGTAACCAGATAGCTGCTGAATTTCCAAACTGGAGAGCCGCTGAACAAACACCTAAATAACTGAAAAATGACAAAAAATAAAAAATGAAAACCAATTGCAAATTATCTCTGAATCTCAATGTCTACAACATACTACAGGTTAGGTCTCGTTACTGCTGTGCCAAAGGATTGCAGGGAGACCCCTACCCTCGGCTTATGCTCCTCAGAGAGGGTAATGTATCACTGATAGTCTGTCATTTAAACGGGTTCCTGCCTAAAGCTTAGCATGTCATTTCCCTCTCTCAGACAATAGGGCCAGCGATTCTCTAGTATATAAACTCATCCGCTACTGTATAGAGCTGCCATGATTTGTATGTGTGACGCAGCCTGCGCTTTGGCACTGAGATGCCCATAATACAGCTCTGTATATGTCTCTCACTGTGTGATCCTATGAGCTCTCACACACAGCCGCCGTCTCACAGGCCTGACTGGGCTACACAATCCTTTCTCTACTGACAGCTCCCCATAAATCCCCCAGGTACCTGATTAAACTCTGATACATATCTTCCCTGAATACAGAGTGAGAAATATCCCAGTCTGACAGAAGCACTATCAGCGCCCGACTACTCAGCCAGTCTCCCTGTGCTGCTCCGGCTCCAACACCGGCACCAACTTACATCAAAGGAGCCTTTGAAAAGAACAGACAAAGACCAACTCTGCCCCCAATACCTATTCATATTCTATTCTATAGCGTATTCCTTTATATACATAATGGGTTTTACTAATGAGCAGGTAATGAGCTATTCACTAAGCGAGATGTAAGCGAATAGAGCGACCTGGGGGTTCTGAGTATCACTCATGTATTATAAGGGATAATGTACCCCCTACTGTAAATGATAAGGATATTAGCAGTCACTGAGGGGTTCTGTGCCCCCCATATAAAGGCACAAGGCTGCAGGCTGAGTTATACAGGGAACTCTGAGTATCACTCATGTATTATAAGGGATAATGTACCCCCTACTGTAAATGATAAGGATATTAGCAGTCACTGAGGGGTTCTGTGCCCATATAAAGGCACAAGGCTGCAGGCTGAGTTATACAGGGAACTCTGAGTATCACTCATGTATTATAAGGGATAATGTACCCCCTACTGTAAATGATAAGGATATTAGCAGTCACTGAGGGGTTCTGTGCCCCCCATATAAAGGCACAAGGCTGCAGGCTGAGTTATACAGGGAACTCTGAGTATCACTCATGTATTATAAGGGATAATGTACCCCCTACTGTAAATGATAAGGATATTAGCAGTCACTGAGGGGTTCTGTGCCCATATAAAGGCACAAGGCTGCAGGCTGAGTTATACAGGGAACTCTGAGTATCACTCATGTATTATAAGGGATAATGTACCCCCTACTGTAAATGATAAGGATATTAGCAGTCACTGAGGGGTTCTGTGCCCATATAAAGGCACAAGGCTGCAGGCTGAGTTATACAGGGAACTCTGAGTATCACTCATGTATTATAAGGGATAATGTACCCCCTACTGTAAATGATAAGGATATTAGCAGTCACTGAGGGGTTCTGTGCCCATATAAAGGCACAAGGCTGCAGGCTGAGTTATACAGGGAACTCTGAGTATCACTCATGTATTATAAGGGATAATGTACCCCCTACTGTAAATGATAAGGATATTAGCAGTCACTGAGGGGTTCTGTGCCCATATAAAGGCACAAGGCTGCAGGCTGAGTTATACAGGGAACTCTGAGTATCACTCATATAAAAGTACTGTGGCTGGGAGGTACATAGAGAAGGTGCTCAGGTAACCAAAAGTCACATGGTTTTGGCGATTCGGAGTCAGTTCTGCCAGACGCTTGGATGCGGCCAAATCTTGCTGAAAAGCCAAAATCTTTGCCGAACCCCGAACCACACCCCGGATTCTGTTCATCCCTATCCAGCTCTGAGTCTGCGAAAGCAAATAAGCCCCATTACACTGACAAAGTGCAGCAAGAATTTCCCTGAATAGAGAATTTTTACGTTGTTAAAGTGACAGTTAATGGCTGGATGCTTTTCTGTTGAAGTCGCTACAGTCTCCGCGAGACGCCACTTTGCGTCGGTGCCATTTCAATCAGCGCCTCTTACAAACACCCAGTAAACTCCTTTTTCTGTTTGCAGCGACTCTAAACAGGGGCTGAAACAAAATCAGCCGCCGATTTTCTGCATTCTGCAATCACTCCAGTTGTCTCCTAATGCTAAATGGCAGCCCATTAATGGCGACAGGACGAGGGAGTTTAACTACCGTGAAACGTCTGTGCGGTTTTCTCATCGCCATGGAAACTAAAATGCCTTTTTTTTCAGTTTTACAAAGCTTGATAACGCCGATACCTCTTTTTTTTTTATTATAAATTTCAGGTCTGTCATTTTTATTTTATTTTATTTTTTTTAACGAGCTGCACTCCAGCAGAGGTATTTATCAATTCTATACAAACACAGCACTTAACTTCCAAATAGCTTATAAATATTTTTCTGTGGAATTGTCGCTACAGAGGGGGCGGTTAAAGGCATCTCACCGTCTCCCTACCGTCGCGTGTACCATTTTGTCACGGCACTTTTTTGTTGCTTTGACAAAACACGGTACATTTTCACAGCCAGCTTGTAATTGTCGCCCCGTCGGGTTGGGAGCGTGGGTGTGATTGGCCTCCGAGGGGCTCCTAAAGGAGAAATCTGGGTGAAGCTGGAGTCTGTCGGTTCCGTTAGTGTAAATGTGGCGCACAAGATGGGAACCATGAATGTCCCGCAGCAATTGTACCCGCGCCATAATGTGGGCATACCTCCCAACATTTGAAAACCGAAAAGAGGGGCAAAAAGATTTGGCGCATGCAGCGCGGCAATTTTTTTGACCACGCCCACTTTTGTGGCCACGCCCCAATTAACACACCCCATTGTTTTCTAAAAATACTCCTTTTATATAGTAGAAATGGCGGGATCAGATGCAAATGTGCTATACCCACATACTGTACTGCCTAAGGGAAACAATATAGCAACTCCTACATATAAAATACAAATATAGAGAGAAGGCAGTCAGTTATAAGTGAGTTCTAACTATCTACCAGTTTTGCCCCCACACACAGGGGAGACTCATACACAGAGCCCCCCATACACAGTGCCCCCATACACAGTACCCTTTATACACAGTGCCCCCATACACAGTACCCTTTATACACAGTGCCCCCATACACAGTACCCTTTATACACAGAGCCCCCCATACACAGTACCCTTTATACACAGTGCCCCCATACACAGTACCCTTTATACACAGTGCCCCCATACACAGTACCCTTTATACACAGTGCCCCCCATACACAGTACCCTTTATACACAGTGCCCCCCATACAGCGTGCCCCCCATACACAGTACCCTTTATACACAGTGCACCCCATACAGTGTTCCCCCCATACACAGTACCCTTTATACACAGTGCCCCCATACAGTGTGCCCCCCCATACACAGTACCCTTTATACACAGTGCCCCCCATACACAGTGCCCTTCATACACAGAACCCCCCCATACACAGAGCCCCCCCATACACAGTACCCTTTATACACAGTGCCCCCATACACAGAGCACCCCCCCATACACAGAGCGCCCCCCATACACAGAGCGCCCTTCATACACAGAGCACCCCCATACACAGAGCACCCCCCATACACAGAGCACCCCCCCATACACAGAGCACCCCCCCATACACAGAGCGCCCCCCATACACAGAGCACCCTTCATACACAGAGCCCCCCATACACAGAGCGCCCTTCATACACAGAGCCCCCCCATACACAGAGCCCCCCATACACAGAGCACCCCCCATACACAGAGCACCCCCATACGTGCTCCGACTCCTTGCGCTGCTTCTCTTCTTATGCGGCTCCTTCTCCGGCGGTCCCAGGCCCTTTTATAAGGTTGCGCCCCGTGTGTACGTGTGACGTCATTACGCACGGGCGCAACCTTATAAAAGGGCCTGGGACCGCCGGAGAAGGAGCCGCATAAGAAGAGAAGCAGCGCAAGGAGTCGGAGTGCTCATCCTGCTGTCACGGATCCTTCTATGAATTTCCCGCATTTCCGTAATCTATTACGGAAATGCGGGACATTCAGGGAACTATCCGGGACAGCGGGACGAGCTATAGAAAGCGGGACAGTTGGGGGGTATGATGTGGGTATTGCCAAGAGCAGCAGTGATTGGACAGCAGAGCTCAGTAAGTAATGGCCTTTGTGCTGAATACTATGTTCCTTGTGTCAGGGCAGGGCAGACAAAGCCATATGTGATATGGAACAGTGATGTAGGAGGGGTTTGTTTTAAATAGCTCAGTCACATTATTATGGACAGAACTGCAGGGGATCCGACAGAGAGTTCTGTGAGGTAACCAGGAAGTATTAAAGCAAATGAGAGAGTGAGGTAAACTGCCCTGTAATGTAAACAGGAAGTACTTACAGCAAATGAGACAATGAGGGAAAGTGTCCTGTGAGGTAACCAGGAAGTACTTACAGCAAATGAGACAATGAGGGAAAGTGTCCTGTGAGGTAACCAGGAAGTACCTACAGCAAATGAGACAATGAGGGAAAGTGTCCTGTGAGGTAACCAGGAAGTACTTACAGTAAATGAGACAATGAGGGAAAGTGTCCTGTGAGGTAACCAGGAAGTACCTACAGCAAATGAGACAATGAGGGAAAGTGTCCTGTGAGGTAACCAGGAAGTACTTACAGTAAATGAGACAATGAGGGAAAGTGTCCTGTGAGGTAACCAGGAAGTACTTACAGTAAATGAGACAATGAGGGAAAGTGTCCTGTGAGGTAACCAGGAAGTACTTACAGTAAATGAGACAATGAGGGAAAGTGTCCTGTGAGGTAACCAGGAAGTACTTACAGTAAATGAGACAATGAGGGAAAGTGTCCTGTGAGGTAACCAGGAAGTACTTACAGCAAATGAGACAATGAGGGAAAGTGTCCTGTGAGGTAACCAGGAAGTACTTACAGTAAATGAGACAATGAGGGAAAGTGTCCTGTGAGGTAACCAGGAAGTACTTACAGTAAATGAGACAATGAGGGAAAGTGTCCTGTGAGGTAACCAGGAAGTACTTACAGTAAATGAGACAATGAGGGAAAGTGTCCTGTGAGGTAACCAGGAAGTACTTACAGTAAATGAGACAATGAGGGAAAGTGTCCTGTGAGGTAACCAGGAAGTACTTACAGCAAATGAGACAATGAGGGAAAGTGTCCTGTGAGGTAACCAGGAAGTACTTACAGTAAATGAGACAATGAGGGAAAGTGTCCTGTGAGGTAACCAGGAAGTACTTACAGTAAATGAGACAATGAGGGAAAGTGTCCTGTGAGGTAACCAGGAAGTACTTACAGTAAATGAGACAATGAGGGAAAGTGTCCTGTGAGGTAACCAGGAAGTACTTACAGTAAATGAGACAATGAGGGAAAGTGTCCTGTGAGGTAACCAGGAAGTACTTACAGCAAATGAGACAATGAGGGAAAGTGTCCTGTGAGGTAACCAGGAAGTACTTACAGTAAATGAGACAATGAGGGAAAGTGTCCTGTGAGGTAACCAGGAAGTACTTACAGTAAATGAGACAATGAGGGAAAGTGTCCTGTGAGGTAACCAGGAAGTACTTACAGTAATGGACATGAGGAAGTGTCCTGTGAGGTAACCAGGAAGTACTTACAGTAAATGAGACAATGAGGGAAAGTGTCCTGTGAGGTAACCAGGAAGTACTTACAGTAAAATGAGACAATGAGGGAAAGTGTCCTGTGAGGTAACCAGGAAGTACTTACAGCAAATGAGACAATGAGGGAAAGTGTCCTGTGAGGTAACCAGGAAGTACTTACAGTAAATGAGACAATGAGGGAAAGTGTCCTGTGAGGTAACCAGGAAGTACTTACAGTAAATGAGACAATGAGGGAAAGTGTCCTGTGAGGTAACCAGGAAGTACTTACAGTAAATGAGACAATGAGGGAAAGTGTCCTGTGAGGTAACCAGGAAGTACTTACAGTAAATGAGACAATGAGGGAAAGTGTCCTGTGAGGTAACCAGGAAGTACTTACAGTAAATGAGACAATGAGGGAAAGTGTCCTGTGAGGTAACCAGGAAGTACTTACAGCAAATGAGACAATGAGGGAAAGTGTCCTGTGAGGTAACCAGGAAGTACTTACAGTAAATGAGACAATGAGGGAAAGTGTCCTGTGAGGTAACCAGGAAGTACTTACAGTAAATGAGACAATGAGGGAAAGTGTCCTGTGAGGTAACCAGGAAGTACTTACAGCAAATGAGACAATGAGGGAAAGTGTCCTGTGAGGTAACCAGGAAGTACTTACAGCAAATGAGACAATGAGGGAAAGTGTCCTGTGAGGTAACCAGGAAGTACTTACAGTAAATGAGACAATGAGGCAGAGTTGCCAGATTTATTTTTCCAAAACAGCCAAAGTCAGTTTTAATACCAGCCCAAAACTAGCCAAAAGTCACTTCGAAAGTAGCCGAATATGCGCAAAGTATACAGTATGTGGGAAAACTTGCCTTTTTAAAGCATATACTGTAATCACTACCCAGTTACTGGGATGGCTGATAATTCCCTCTGTGCCCAGTCCCGCTGGGAAGTCACTACAGAAATGGATTCAGAATGTTGCATTAACCCCAGGCATGATATACACATGTATACCTCCCAACATTTGCGCAGCGCGGCAAATTTTTGACCCCGCCCACTTTTGTGGTCACGCCCCTATTACCACACCCCATTTAAAAAAATACCCCTTTTATATAGATGAAATGGGATCAGATGCAAATGTGCTATACCCTCGTACTGTACTGCCTAAGGAAAACAATATAGCAACTCCTACATATAAATACACATATAGAGAGAAGGCAGTCAGTTATAAGTGAGTTATAAATATGTACCAGTTTTGCACCCCCATACACAGTAGCCCCCCATACACAGTAGCCCCCCATACACAGTAGCCCCCCATACACAGTAGCCCCCCATACACAGTAGCCCCCCATACACAGTAGCCCCCTGTACACAGTAGCCCACATACACAGTAGCTCCCCATACACAGTAGCCCCCCATACACAGTAGCCCCCCATACACAGTAGCCCCCATACACAGTAGCCCCCCATACACAGTGCCCCCTATACACAGTACCCCCCATAGGAGCTCCGCCTTCGTCTGCGGCTTCTCTCCTTATGCAGCTCCTTGTGCGGCGGCGGTGCCAGGCCCTTTTATAAGGTTGCGCCCGTGCGTAATGACATCACACGTACCCAGGGGCGCACCCTTATAAAAAAAGGCCTGTCGCGCTGCACAAGGAGAGGCACAAAAAGCAAAGCCGCAGGAGAAGCCTGAACGTCCGGCTCCAGCCAGCGCATCCCGCAATGCGGGACATTCCTGGAACTATCCGGGACAGCAGGGGACGCGCCATAAAAAGTGGGACTGTCCCACAAAAAGCGGGACAGTTGGGGGGTATGCATATGGGTGCATTGTACTACAACTCTCAGCAGCCCTAAGATATCCTGAGAGTTATAGCTTAAGACTCAACTGCAAAAAGTAACAAATGGCAGCCCCCCCCCCCCACATCCCAGTAGAAAGTAATGGCACAATCACATACCCTATAGAGCAGGGAGCAGGGGGTAGAACTGCCCCACATCCCAGTAGAAAGTAACGGTACAATCACATACCCTATAGAGCAGGGAGCAGGGGGTAGAACTGCCCCACATCCCAGTAGAAAGTAATGGCACAATCACATACCCTATAGAGCAGGGAGCAGGGGGTAGAACTGCCCCACATCCCAGTAGAAAGTAACAGTACAATCACATACCCTATAGAGCAGGGGGTAGAACTGCCCCACATCCCAGTAGAAAGTAACAGTACAATCACATACCCTATAGAGCAGGGGGTAGAACTGCCCCACATCCCAGTAGAAAGTAACGGTACAATCACATACCCTATAGAGCAGGGGGTAGAACTGCCCCACATCCCAGTAGAAAGTAACAGTACAATCACATACCCTATAGAGCAGGGAGCAGGGGGTAGAACTGCCCCACATCCCAGTAGAAAGTAACAGTACAGTCACATACCCTATAGAGCAGGGGGTAGAACTGCCCCACATCCCAGTAGAAAGTAACAGTACAGTCACATACCCTATAGAGCAGGGAGCAGGGGGTAGAACTGCCCCACATCCCAGTAGAAAGTAACAGTACAGTCACATACCCTATAGAGCAGGGAGCAGGGGGTAGAACTGCCCCACATCCCAGTAGAAAGTAACAGTACAGTCACATACCCTATAGAGCAGGGGTAGAACTGCCCCACATCCCAGTAGAAAGTAACAGTACAATCACATACCCTATAGAGCAGGGAGCAGGGGGTAGAACTGCCCCACATCCCAGTAGAAAGTAACGGTACAATCACATACCCTATAGAGCAGGGAGCAGGGGGTAGAACTGCCCCACATCCCAGTAGAAAGTAACAGTACAATCACATACCCTATAGAGCAGGGGGTAGAACTGCCCCACATCCCAGTAGAAAGTAACAGTACAGTCACATACCCTATAGAGCAGGGGGTAGAACTGCCCCACATCCCAGTAGAAAGTAACAGTACATCACATACCCTATAGAGCAGGGGTAGAACTGCCCACATCCCAGTAGAAAGTAACAGTACAATCACATACCCTATAGAGCAGGGAGCAGGGGGTAGAACTGCCCCACATCCCAGTAGAAAGTAACAGTACACATCACATACCCTATAGAGCAGGGGGTAGAACTGCCCCACATCCAGTAGAAAGTAACGGTACAATCACATACCCTATAGAGCAGGGAGCAGGGGGTAGAACTGCCCCACATCCCAGTAGAAAGTAACAGTACAATCACATACCCTATAGAGCAGGGAGCAGGGGGTAGAACTGCCCCACATCCCAGTAGAAAGTAACAGTACAATCACATACCCTATACGAGAGGGAGCAGGGGATAGAACTCCCCCACATCCCAGTAGAAAGTAATGGTACAATCACATACCCTATAGAGCAGGGAGCAGGGGATAGAACTGCCCCACATCCCAGTAGAAAGTAAACGTACAATCACATACCCTATAGAGCAGGGGGGGTAGAACTGCCCCACATCCAGTAGAAAGTAACGGGTACAATCACATACCCTATAGAGCAGGGGGTAGAACTGCCCCACATCCCAGTAGAAAGTAACGGTACAATCACATACCCTATAGAGCAGGGGGTAGAACTGCCCCACATCCCAGTAGAAAGTAACGGTACAATCACATACCCTATAGAGCAGGGGGCTAGAACTGCCCCACATCCCAGTAGAAAGTAACGGTTACAATCACATTACCCTATAGAGCAGGGGGTAGAACTGCCCCACATCCCAGTAGAAAGTAACAGTACAATCACATACCCTATAGAGCAGGAGCAGGGGGTTAGAACTGCCCACATCCCAGTAGAAAGTAACAGTACAATCACATACCCTATAGAAGCAGGGGGTAGAACTGCCCCACATCCCAGTAGAAAGTAACAGTACAATCACATACCCTATAGAGCAGGGGGTAGAACTGCCCCACATCCCAGTAGAAAGTAACGGTACAATCACATACCCTATAGAGCAGGGGGTAGAACTGCCCCACATCCCAGTAGAAAGTAACGGTACAATCACATACCCTATAGAGCAGGGAGCAGGGGGTAGAACTGCCCCACATCCCAGTAGAAAGTAACAGTACAATCACATACCCTATAGAGCAGGGGGTAGAACTGCCCCACATCCCAGTAGAAAGTAACAGTACAATCACATACCCTATAGAGCAGGGAGCAGGGGGTAGAACTGCCCCACATCCCAGTAGAAAGTAACAGTACAATCACATACCCTATAGAGCAGGGGGTAGAACTGCCCCACATCCCAGTAGAAAGTAACAGTACAATCACATACCCTATAGAGCAGGGAGCAGGGGGTAGAACTGCCCCACATCCCAGTAGAAAGTAATGGCACAATCACATACCCTATAGAGCAGGGAGCATTACCCAGCATGCAATGGAACAGGCACATCAGGTTTACTAGGGGAAAAAACTTTGGCTAGTTTCCAAACTACAAACCCGTCAAGGCTCCAAAATAGCCCAAATCTGTACCTTGGCGGGTTTGTACTTTGTAAAACCGCCAGGGCTTTAAATTAATAGCCCAATTTGGCGGGAAAACTGGCAACCTGGCAACCCTGCAATGAGGGAAAGTGTCCTATGAGGTAACCCATAGTTCCCAACATTTTGAAAATGGAAAAAGGGACAAAAATAAATGCGCGGCACATTTCTGGGGGTTTTGGGGTCCTGTTTTATGTGTTATTACAGTTTTACTGAAAAAGGTGAAGTTGCCCTTTAAGCTGTGAGTCTCAGTTCCCCCAAGAGACCTGTTTAGCTTATTAGTTACAATTGCATCTCAGTGCGGGGGGGGGGGGGCTTTTTACCTTTCTGGGCTCTCAGCTAGTGATGAGCGAATCTGTTTCGCTTCGCCGGAAAATTTGCAAATCTTTCAAAAGATCCGCGAAACGGCGAAAAATTTGCGAAACGGCTAAAATGTAATGCGACAAAAAAATATTGTCGCCCGCGGCTATTATTTTGTCGCGCGGCTATTGTTTCGTCGTCCGCGGCTATTATTTTGTCGCCCGCAGCTATTATTTTGTCGCGCGGCTATTGTTTCGTCGTCCGCGGCTATTATTTTGTAGCCCGCAGCTATTATTTTGTCGCGTGGCTATTGTTCCGTCGCCCTCGGCTATTGTTTTGTCACGTGGCTATTATTTCGTCGCCCGCGGCTATTATTTTGTCGCGTGGCTATTGTTCCGTCGCCCTCGGCTATTGTTTTGTCGCGTGGCTATTATTTCGTCGCGTGGCTATTGTTTAGTCGCCCGCGACTATTCTTTTTTGACGCCGGCGACAATTTTTGGACGTGCGGTGAATTTTTCCGCGGCAAAACCATTTCGGGAAACATGGAAATTCGCCGCAAATCCATGCCTGGCAAAACTTTTCGCCCATCACTACTCTCAGCCAAAAGCCCACTTATTAAATTAAATATGAGAAACAATGTATCTAGGTGCAGCTGAAGCTTGTTAACTTTCTGGGCTCTGCCAAAAGCTACTTTTAATTAAATTTGTATCTTTTTTAGCTTCAGTGCAGGAGATCAAAGGGAAATGAGGGACTTTCAGTAAGAATCCAGGTCTGCGGGTTGAGCTGCCAAAGAGGGACTGTCCAGCGAAAATTGGGAGAGTTGGGAGGTATGGTAAATGACAGAGTAAAGAAAAGTGTTCTATGACAATTAGAAAGTTCTTACAATAAATGAGAGAGTAAGCGGAAGTTGCTTAGAACAATTGTGATTCCTTTATACTTATTTGTTCAAGTCTACAACATCCTCTGTTTATTCTACACATGCGCTGTATTCAGAATGTACATAAAGTTTAAAAAAAATTAAGATTGTAAGATTTTCTTACCAGGGAGGAGAACCAAGTACATCGCATCATTTTCAAATAAAAAGCAACGACTTACCTGCAAAGAGAAAATAAAATTATAATTAAAAGGCATAGCAAATATTTTTACCAAATATACTTATATAAGAAAGATACATTAATACATAGGATCTGTGCCACTGTGACAGAATGCTCTGTTATACAGATAGCTAGAATCTCAGCCATAAAGCAGGGCAGGACTGCTGCTTACAATGGGGGGGATCAGATAGGATCTGTGCCACTGTGACAGAATGCTCTGTTATACAGATAGCTAGAATCTCAGCCATAAAGCAGGGCAGGACTGCTGCTTACAATGGGGGGATCAGATAGGATCTGTGCCACTGTGACAGAATGCTCTGTTATACAGATAGCTAGAATCTCAGCCATAAAGCAGGGCAGGACTGCTGCTTACAATGGGGGGGATCAGATAGGATCTGTGCCACTGTGACAGAATGCTCTGTTATACAGATAGCTAGAATCTCAGCCATAAAGCACCACTAGCCTTACACCTTACAGCAGTGATCCCCAATCAGTGGCTCGGGGGCAACATGTTGCTCACCAACCCCTTGGGTGTTGCTCTCAGTGCCCCCAAACCAGGGAGTTATTTTTGAATTCCTGACTTGGGGGCAAGTTTTGGTTGAATAAAAACAAGATTTCCTGCCAAATAAAGCCCCCTGTAAGCTGATAGGGTGCATAGAGGCCCCTAATAGCCAATCACAGCCCTTATTTGGCACCTCCATGAACTTTTATGGTGCTTGTGTTGCTCCCCAAGTCTTTTTACATTTGACTGTGGCTCCCGAGTAAGAAAGGTTGGGGACCCCCTGCCTTACAGCAATATAAGTTCCATTGGAGCTGGGCAATTACTTCACAAAGAAAACTGCACAGGAAAGCAGGAAAGAGCTAATTTGGCTAAAGTGAGGAAAGAGGAGCAAATGACCTGCATCCTAAGAGTGTCCGTCATTATCTCAAATTAGCCAGAAGTAGATAGGAGAGGAAATCCTCTCATTGTGGCTCCAAAGTCGATAGAATCTGCTGCTTGCCCAAACCCCTTAGTCAGCTCTATATCACCGAGTCTCTTATAAGGACCCGGGAATATTAAGCAGCCGGTTTGACTCCCTGCGACCTCCGAAGGGAGATTATTTAAAAGGTTAATTACTGCACAAGAGGAGAAAATTGAGTTTGCCATTGTCTGCTTAACCTGCCCTTCCAAATCCTTAAACTCCATTTACTTTCCAGAAGGCGCGAGCGAGCGGATAGCACATTAAGCGCCACTTGTTTCCTTCATTTCAACAGATATTGTTCAGCCTCAATTATGCCAATTTTGATGTTCTTTTTTTTTTCTTTAAATCCCCCTTTCATTGGGAGAGGAACGGTGCATTCGGAAGCTGATGGGATGCATTCGTGCTGCGGCGACCTTGGGCAGCGGAGCAGCGTTGGTGCCGCCGTTTCTTTTAAGTCTTTTCCAAGTCAATTATTCTCCCTACGTGATTCAGCACATGGTGGGGAGATAAAGGATTCGACGGAAAAGACATTGTCCCTGAGTTCCCCTCTTTAGCAAAAAGTTCCCACGGGTCCCACCTCTAAACTTTAGGTTCACATATATAGGTATTGGACCCCTTATTCGGAAACCCATTATCCAAATAATTCACATTTTTAAAAATGGTTTCCTTTTTCTCTGTAATAATAAAACAGTACCTGTACTTGATCCCAACTAAGATATAATTACCCCTTATTGGGGGCAGAACAGCCCTATTGGGTTTATTTAATGGTTAAATGATTCCCTTTTCTCTGTAATAATAAAACAGTACCTGTACTTGATCCCAACTAAGATATAATTACCCCTTATTGGGGGCAGAACAGCCCTATTGGGTTTATTTAATGGTTAAATGATTCCCTTTTCTCTGTAATAATAAAACAGTACCTGTACTTGATCCCAACTAAGATATAATTACCCCTTATTGGGGCAGAACAGCCCTATTGGGTTTATTTAATGGTTAAATGATTCCCTTTTCTCTGTAATAATAAAACAGTACCTGTACTTGATCCCAACTAAGATATAATTACCCCTTATTGGGGGCAGAACAGCCCTATTGGGTTTATTTAATGGTTAAATGATTCCCTTTTCTCTGTAATAATAAAACAGTACCTGTACTTGATCCCAACTAAGATATAATTACCCCTTATTGGGGGCAGAACAGCCCTATTGGGTTTATTTAATGGTTAAATGATTCCCTTTTCTCTGTAATAATAAAACAGTACCTGTACTTGATCCCAACTAAGATATAATTACCCCTTATTGGGGCAGAACAGCCCTATTGGGTTTATTTAATGGTTAAATGATTCCCTTTTCTCTGTAATAATAAAACAGTACCTGTACTTGATCCCAACTAAGATATAATTACCCCTTATTGGGGCAGAACAGCCCTATTGGGTTTATTTAATGGTTAAATGATTCCCTTTTCTCTGTAATAATAAAACAGTACCTGTACTTGATCCCAACTAAGATATAATTACCCCTTATTGGGGGCAGAACAGCCCTATTGGGTTTATTTAATGGTTAAATTATTCCCTTTTCTCTGTAATAATAAAACAGTACCTGTACTTGATCCCAACTAAGATATAATTACCCCTTATTGGGGCAGAACAGCCCTATTGGGTTTATTTAATGGTTAAATGATTCCCTTTTCTCTGTAATAATAAAACAGTACCTGTACTTGATCCCAACTAAGATATAATTACCCCTTATTGGGGGCAGAACAGCCCTATTGGGTTTATTTAATGGTTAAATGATTCCCTTTTCTCTGTAATAATAAAACAGTACCTGTACTTGATCCCAACTAAGATATAATTACCCCTTATTGGGGGCAGAACAGCCCTATTGGGTTTATTTCATGGTTAAATTATTCCCTTTTCTCTGTCATTAGTGTCCAGTGGTAAATAATATAATATTCTGTCCTAAAACTACAAAACACAGGGAGAAACATGGACCCCCCTATTATATTCCATTAAATATTATATATGGAGTCACTAGAATGGGGCTCTCTACCTGGAATACTTGGGGCCACAGCTAATCCCCAAAATGACTTAGCATTTCACGCACAGGTACATAAGCTTGATGGCTTGACCACAGTATCCTTTTAATTAAAAACAAAGATTTTCACCAAATGTGATTAATGGCCCACGCGGGATGAGCGGCACTGATGATTTATGATTATGCAATAGGATATTTTATCTGGAATTGACGCGCAAGTGAAGGTTTTATGGGATCTTTGGCATTTTTGTGGCCGTCAGGATACGGCTGTATCAATAATAAGAGCTGGATTCTGCAGCCTCAGCACCTCAATGCAATGTAGCATCTTAGAAATTGTTGGTCAGGTCGAGTATTTTCTTTTAGCCGCTGTGTGTAGTCTGTGTATATGGGGAAGAAATGAACACATTGTACTGCCCAGAATAGAGAATAATACACTCAGTTTGGAAATGGAAAGGAGCGTTAATTTCCTAGGCCATAGTCATCAAATATGTGGTATGTAGCTTGTTATACGCATACAACTTTCCTTGTCTGTCCTTATGCATTTATATAAATATGTATTTATATAAAACATTTGTAAGAAGGTAAAATTAAAATTTGTATTTATGTATCTAGTTAGGCTATACTTAGTTTGGCCACTAGGTGGCACCAACCATTAAGGCTGGCCTGCAAAGGGGAGGTTCCTTGTAGGAGCCAATAAAAGGGAGTGCATCAGTCCGGCACATAATATTTTTGGCCTGTTACACCTGTGCAGAGAGGGACAGACAGCACTGAGTTAAACCAGGTAGGCAGCGGTTCCTTGCTAGGCTAGACTATGGGGGAAACTAGCGTGCTCTAAGAGAGCTAGACAGGACAGCTAACAAGGACAGCTTGAGTTCCCCATGACTCAGGCACCACAAGGAGAGCACTGACCTCAACCCAACTAAATCCCTGTAGGGTACAACCCCGACTGTGAGCCTGATCCCCAACATCACTGCCCAACCTCACTAATGCTCTTGTGGCTGAATGGGAGCAACTCCCAGCAACCCTGTTCCACCATCTAGTGGGAACCTTCCCAGAAGGGTAGGGGCAGTTATAGCAGCAATGGGAGGGGCAACCCAACTGACCCCCTGTGGGATGGAACCCCGACTGTGAGCCTGATCCCCAACATCACTGCCCAACCTCACTAATGCTCTTGTGGCTGAATGGGAGCAACTCCCAGCAACCCTGTTCCACCATCTAGTGGGAACCTTCCCAGAAGTGCAGGGGCAGTTATAGCAGCACAGGTTGGGGCAACCCAACTTACCCCTGTGGGATGAATTGGACCCCTGACTGTCAGCCTGACCCCCAACATCACTGCCCAACCTCACTAATGCTCTAATGGCTGAATGGGAGCAACTCCCAGCAACACTGCCCCAACATCTAGTGGGAACCTTCCCAGAAGGGCAGGGGCAGTTATAGCAGCAAAGGGAGGGGCAACCCAACTGACCCCCTGTGGGATGGAACCCCGACTGTGAGCCTGATCCCCAACATCACTGCCCAACCTCACTAATGCTCTTGTGGCTGAATGGGAGCAACTCCCAGCAACACTGTTCCACCATCTAGTGGGAACCTTCCCAGAAGGGCAGGGGCAGTTATAGCAGCAAGGGGAGGGGCAACTTCATATTAACCCTTTGATTTGCAAATGAGAGGTTAGACATATTTTTGGACATGTAGTGCTTATGTGCAAACCTAGCGTGTGTTTCCTATTTACCTGTTCAGCCCCCATCAGATCTATATAATAAACTCCATCCCTGGCGCTATTTCTCCTTCCCCAGAATCTCGCGCCTTTTCGGAAGTATTTTTATTAAACAGGATTCCTTTCCCCCCCGCGCTGGGAGACACAAAATGAAAGCTCGTCTGGATTTAATCACGCCAGATTCCATCACCAGCTCTCAGGGCCTCATTTATCAATAATTAATATACAAAGATGACTGCCAGCCTGTTCCATCTTCAAAGACCAAACTGTAACATTTATTAATGAAGAAAAAGGAGCTGCAAGTCGAAAATAAAAAATTATTTAAAAAAAAAAAGAGGCAGAAGAAGAAATGAATCTCCATCAATGCCACGTTAAAGGCTTTAGCGCAACCTCAGGAAGAGACTCCCGGGTTGCGTTAATGATATATATTTTATTACTGTAATTAAGGTTAATTTCTAAATTGCCATCATATTTTGCAAGGCGCTATGGCGAAGCGACGGAGCGCGCTACTGACAATAATTAATTGCCGATTGTGTATACGGCACGGAAAGTGCTGACCTTGGGGGCTTCGGCTGATAAATGTATATTTATCACAGTTTGGATGTTGTAATGTGGCGACAGGCGAAGACAAGTTTAACTTCTTATCAAATGGCAATGAGAGAGCGATGGCAAAATAATACGTTTAAGTCCTGAATTTGGCTTAGTATGTGGGAAACAGCTGTGTATTCAGTATCTATAAAAAGGCTACAGCGAGTGGCTGAAGTACCTACACAATCAGGCTCCATATGGGAGTGTTTGATTCACATCCTTTTATATCAAATTTGTATGTTTTTGCATTGGTTATATTTGACACGTAGTTATATTTATGGTATTACTTGGTCACATTTTTGGCGTGTTTGTTATTTTCTTTGGTAACAGTCACCCCGCTATAGTTCCAGGGGTACCCAGGGCACAAATAAGCACTCACCCCAAATCCCCCCCTAACTGGCCTTCAGGCTGGGCCCCCTTAGCCCATAACAAGGTTACAGATATATAGAAACATTGGGGTAACAGTCACCCCACTATAGTTCCAGGGGTACCCAGGGCACAAATAAGCACTCACCCCAAATCCCCCCCTAACTGGCCTTCAGGCTGGGCCCCCTTAGCCCATAACAAGGTTACAGATATATAGAAACATTGGGGTAACAGTCACCCCGCTATAGTTCCAGGGGTACCCAGGGCACAAATAAGCACTCACCCCAAATCCCCCCCTAACTGGCCTTCAGGCTGGGCCCCCTTAGCCCATAACAAGGTTACAGATATATAGAAACATTGGGGTAACAGTCACCCCGCTATAGTTCCAGGGGTACCCAGGGCACAAATAAGCACTCACCCCAAATCCCCCCCTAACTGGCCTTCAGGCTGGGCCCCCTTAGCCCATAACAAGGTTACAGATATATAGAAACATTGGGGTAACAGTCACCCCGCTATAGTTCCAGGGGTACCCAGGGCACAAATAAGCACTCACCCCAAATCCCCCCCTAACTGGCCTTCAGGCTGGGCCCCCTTAGCCCATAACAAGGTTACAGATATATAGAAACATTGGGGTAACAGTCACCCCGCTATAGTTCCAGGGGTACCCAGGGCACAAATAAGCACTCACCCCAAATCCCCCCCTAACTGGCCTTCAGGCTGGGCCCCCTTAGCCCATAACAAGGTTACAGATATATAGAAACATTGGGGTAACAGTCACCCCGCTATAGTTCCAGGGGTACCCAGGGCACAAATAAGCACTCACCCCAAATCCCCCCCTAACTGGCCTTCAGGCTGGGCCCCCTTAGCCCATAACAAGGTTACAGATATATAGAAACATTGGGGTAACAGTCACCCCGCTATAGTTCCAGGGGTACCCAGGGCACAAATAAGCACTCACCCCAAATCCCCCCCTAACTGGCCTTCAGGCTGGGCCCCCTTAGCCCATAACAAGGTTACAGATATATAGAAACATTGGGGTAACAGTCACCCTGCTATAGTTCCAGGGGTACCCAGGGCACAAATAAGCACTCACCCCAAATCCCCCCCTAACTGGCCTTCAGGCTGGGCCCCCTTAGCCCATAACAAGGTTACAGATATATAGAAACATTGGGGTAACAGTCACCCCGCTATAGTTCCAGGGGTACCCAGGGCACAAATAAGCACTCACCCCAAATCCCCCCCTAACTGGCCTTCAGGCTGGGCCCCCTTAGCCCATAACAAGGTTACAGATATATAGAAACATTGGGGTAACAGTCACCCCGCTATAGTTCCAGGGGTACCCAGGGCACAAATAAGCACTCACCCCAAATCCCCCCCTAACTGGCCTTCAGGCTGGGCCCCCTTAGCCCATAACAAGGTTACAGATATATAGAAACATTGGGGTAACAGTCACCCCGCTATAGTTCCAGGGGTACCCAGGGCACAAATAAGCACTCACCCCAAATCCCCCCCTAACTGGCCTTCAGGCTGGGCCCCCTTAGCCCATAACAAGGTTACAGATATATAGAAACATTGGGGTAACAGTCACCCTGCTATAGTTCCAGGGGTACCCAGGGTACAAATAAGCACTCACCCCAAATCCCCCCCTAACTGACCTTCAGGCTGGGCCCCCTTAGCCCATAACAAGGTTACAGATATATAGAAACATTGGGGTAACAGTCACCCGCTATAGTTCCAGGGGTACCCAGGGCACAAATAAGCACTCACCCCAAATCCCCCCCTAACTGGCCTTCAGGCTGGGCCCCCTTAGCCCATAACAAGGTTACAGATATATAGAAACATTGGGGTAACAGTCACCCTGCTATAGTTCCAGGGGTACCCAGGGCACATATAAGCCTCACATCCCAATGCTACAGACATGACTAAATACAGAGGTTTTTACAATAATGAATATGTTTAACAAACCTCATGAAGAAGGAACATCGCTCTGACAATCAATCAGTAACCCATTAGCACCCTGACACGGCAGATGTTGCCTGAACTGTTTACTCCCGATGGGGTTCAATAATCAGTTGTGAGCTAATGGTGCGCTAATCTAAATGCCTCGGCATATTTCATAAAAAAAAAAGTTCACTCTGATACTTAACTGTCATTACCACTATTTTATTAAAGCATTTTCATCTGATTAAATCAATTCATGGACGGAAAATCTGCTATTATTTAAGCTCGTAGAATTCATTATATTAACAACAGGCTGTCATTCCCCCGGCGGAACGTGAAGCTTGAGCGCTAGTGCGGGGCCCGCACCCCATAAAGCGGGGGAAAGTTTAGTGCGCCATAAATCAGCTTTTAAATACTTGTTAAATAATATTAGCATCATTTGGATTAATGCGCAATTAGCGGCCGCGCCGTCGCTGAGGATCACGGCGGAATCTCATTTGATTTTAAGAAGCAGACAAACATTTTTCATTAAATGCAATATGTGTTTACATGGTGGAGGCTGGGGAAACCAGAGTCGGGGGGTGTTATTTACTTAATGCCCCACCCAACCCAGAAACCCCTAATATCCCTATCCCTGTAATCTGTTCCTTCAAACAGTAGGAATAAATCCCATGTTTATAGGCTGAAATCCAGCTGCAAAACTGTTCTACTCTTTCTGCATTATTTGTAATCCTGGCAGGGGAGGAGGGACTAAACCACTGATGTTACTAATGGTAACAACTTCCCCACAGCTTACAGACAGCCTGCAGGAACTACATCACCCACAATGCATTGCACTGGGATGTTCCTTTCCTTACTGAAATCACGTTTGCAGTGGGGGATTGGGAGGGGGCAGGCTGAGGGCAGGTGACTACTGTTACATTTTATTTGAGTCTCACAGTAGTCAGCCAGATCAGCAGGGGAACAGGGGCGGGGCAAAGGGAACAGGGCGGGGCTTATGGAACAGGGGTGGGGTTTAGGGGACAGGGCGGGGCTTAGGGAACTGTTCCAAACCTAATTATTACAATTCTTTTGTCGCCCACAGCTATTCTTTTGTCGCCCGCGGCTTTTCTTTTGTCGCTCGCGGCAATTCTTTTTGCACGGCTATTCTTTTGTCACCCGCGGCTATTCTTTTGTTGCCCGGGCTATTCTTTTGTTGCACGGCTATTCTTTTGTCGCCCGCGGCTATTCTTTTGTCGCCCGGGCTATTCTTTTTGCACAGCTATTCTTTTGTCGCCCGCGGCTATTCTTTTGTCACCCGCGGCTATTCTTTTGTCGCCCGCGGCTATTCTTTTGTCGCCCGCGGCTATTCTTTTGTCACCCGCGGCTATTCTTTTGTCGCCCGCGGCTATTCTTTTGTCACAGGCAACAATTTTTGGATGCTCGATGAATTTTTCCATCCATTTTGCAAAACAATCCGCCAATGGCGAAAAGCGGAAATTTGCTGCGAATCCACGCCTGGCGAAACATTTCATCCATCACTAATGGCGAGTATCTGTCAGCGCAGAATAAACCCCATTAAACAGGGAGACTTGAAGGCGCAATCCCTCTGTACGACACACATTCTGAGTGGGATTTACTGGCACACTGCGCTAATGCAGTCTGTTTGATGTCAATTCTCTTCGCCCCTTATTCATTTTCAATTCCGCCGCACTGTATCTACGCGGAACTTCTTTCTTTACGCGCCGGGTTCGTTATGTTAATTGTTCCTAAAAAATTCTCTGTCGTATTTCTTTCTTTCTTTCGCTTTGAATTAAGAGGTACAAAGAAGAAGAAAGTTTATTTGCTCGGCGCCTGGAAATCTCCGATTTCTTGCTCCGACGCCCACCGGGCTGCGCGGACCCTCCCATTCCTGTCAAATTAAACCGAATCGTGTCTTTAATAAACAGGCGAAATGGAGACGGCAGAACTGGTGCCAAGAAACTATTATTTCTTCTATTGTGTTCTTAGTCCCCGCCGCTCCTAAATCGGGGAGATGGAATATAATGCAGATCAATGGCCTCCTTTCACTCCCAGCCGGGAACCAATTTACACAGCGGCTCTTCTATATATAAACAGGATACACTGCGTGCAATATTACTGCCATCTGAACTTTTTAAAATTTGTTTCTTTTTTTAATTTAAACAAACACATCTTGTTTACTGCTTGCTGATACAGCTTATTGTGTGCCCAGAGCATTCCTTCTCTGTATATTTATACATATGGGTAGGGGGTGCCATAGTGTTTCCCTTAGACAGTACAGTATGGGGGTACAGCTTATTGTGTGCCCAGAACATTCCTTCTCTGTATATTTGTATTTATACATATGGGTAGGGGGTGCCATAGTGTTTCCCTTAGACAGTACAGTATGGGGGTACAGCTTATTGTGTGCCCAGAACATTCCTTCTCTGTATATTTGTATTTATACATATGGGTAGGGGGTGCCATAGTGTTTCCCTTAGACAGTACAGTATGGGGGTACAGCTTATTGTGTGCCCAGAACATTCCTTCTCTGTATATTTGTATTTATACATATGGGTAGGGGGTGCCATAGTGTTTCCCTTAGACAGTACAGTATGGGGGTACAGCTTATTGTGTGCCCAGAACATTCCTTCTCTGTATATTTGTATTTATACATATGGGTAGGGGGTGCCATAGTGTTTCCCTTAGACAGTACAGTATGGGGGTACAGCTTATTGTGTGCCCAGAACATTCCTTTTCTGTATATTTGTATTTATACATATGGGTAGGGGGTGCCATAGTGTTTCCCTTAGACAGTACAGTATGGGGGTACAGCTTATTGTGTGCCCAGAACATTCCTTCTCTGTATATTTGTATTTATACATATGGGTAGGAGGTGCCATAGTGTTTCCCTTAGACAGTACAGTATGGGGGTACAGCTTATTGTGTGCCCAGAACATTCCTTCTCTGTATATTTGTATTTATACATATGGGTAGGAGGTGCCATAGTGTTTCCCTTAGACAGTACAGTATGGGAGTACAGCTTATTGTGTGCCCAGAACATTCCTTCTCTGTATATTTGTATTTATACATATGGGTAGGGGGTGCCATAGTGTTTCCCTTAGACAGTACAGTATGGGGGTACAGCTTATTGTGTGCCCAGAACATTCCCTCTCTGTATATTTGTATTTATACATATGGGTAGGGGGTGCCATAGTGTTTCCCTTAGACAGTACAGTATGGGGGTACAGCTTATTGTGTGCCCAGAACATTCCTTCTCTGTATATTTGTATTTATACATATGGGTAGGGGGTGCCATAGTGTTTCCCTTAGACAGTACAGTATGGGGGTACAGCTTATTGTGTGCCCAGAACATTCCTTCTCTGTATATTTGTATTTATACATATGGGTAGGGGGTGCCATAGTGTTTCCCTTAGACAGTACAGTATGGGGGTACAGCTTATTGTGTGCCCAGAACATTCCTTCTCTGTATATTTGTATTTATACATATGAGTAGGAGGTGCCATAGTGTTTCCCTTAGACAGTACAGTATGGGAGTACAGCTTATTGTGTGCCCAGAACATTCCTTCTCTGTATATTTGTATTTATACATATGGGTAGGGGGTGCCAATTCAGCTCAGCAGAAGATAAAATAGACTTTTAGGCATCAGACAACAATTATGCGGTGCGTAAAGTCCCACTTTATATGTATAATAATGCAGATTAAATGCACAGTATTATACGCCTATCCTTATATGCTGCCTACATTATGCATTTATCATCATCATGGGCCTTTTATGTATTTTAATATTCTATTTTCCCAGTGAAGATTGGGCTGCGCCCGTGACATGTCCCGAAGTCATTAAGGAAGAGACTGCTGCATATTCATGGCGGCCAGAGTCCCGCCGCACTCCCGCGCTCTATACACCAGGGAATAATGGCCCAGAATGGGTGCTGATTGGCCGGCTGATTACCCCAATAAACATTCGCCTGTTAGAAAATGATAACCTCATGATCTTGTCAGGGATTGTCATGTAAATTAGATTTCTGCAAAGAAACGAGACGGTAATGCAATCAGCGGCGACACTCGTTTGGCAGCGCCAAGGTCGAAGTAAAACAGGGCGACTCTCCGGGTAAATACAGGCGGCTGTGCCACGGGCACTCACACTCGCGTCCTTGCAAAGGGACCTAAGCACACATAGAAGATGAAGGGAAACTTACTCCTGCATTTTACTTATGTGTTTAGTGGTTTCTGAGATATTAGCAGTTTTAGACTGTGAATATCAGGCTTTTGACTCAACAGGTCTCTTTCAGAGTCAGAGGCGCCAGATTTAGCTGAGACTGTTAATCGGAAAGACCACTTAGGAGCTGGTTAACCTATTAGGATGGAATATGGGCAGAAACTGGGGTACCCAGAGGCAACCCACGCAGACCCAGGGAGGCAAAGCTAACCACTGTCCCATGGCCATGCTGGCAGGATTTCAGGCAGAAAGTCCCCGTTTTTCTAACCATCTGGGCAGTCCGTGGGTAACCCACATGGATTGGCTACTCCCATGCTCCCCTGTGAATATTGCAAGTTTTTTTCACTTCCTGTGTACAGTGATGTCACTTCCGGCTTCGCTGGGCCCAGGTCAGAAGATAGATTACCTAATTGCAGTCAGGTTGCACATATTAAGTGATGGGTGTGGGTTGGGTTGTGGGTCAATGGGTCCAGGCTGGGCACCGGTCTGCCTGACCAAACCCGTGTAGGACTCTAGTTGGGTGCAGAGGAAGATGGCGGCAGTGCCAGTGTGTTTTCTATGAAAGTGCCCTGTCCCTGGGTAAGCAGGGTCAGACTGGGCTGGAGGGACACTGGGAAAAAACCCAATGGGTCCCACTGACCCAGACCCGATCCCCGCTAATGCTCCCCTGCGCTCAAGAGGGGAAGGTGTTTGGGTGGGCAGCGGGGCTCAGGGGGTGGGGGCCCTTGGGCTGCTATCCCCGGTGGGCCCTGCACACCCCAGAGGTAAGTTATTCGAGTTTCCAGCACCCCATAAACTTGTCCCTTGATTTTCTTGTAAGTTCTGATGCTCTCACAAGGGTTAAATGGGGGCTAAAATGTTGCCCATTAGTGACACCATCCATTCAACTTATTTGCTCCCTGCACTTCCATAGAGTGGCGATGCCTGCCCCCAGCCTGCCCTGAGGCATCGCAAGCGCACCGATTAGTGCCGGGGTTCCCTGCAACTCCCCCCCCTCCACCCTGAACACGGGGCATGAACCCCGGAAATGATGGAACCCCTGCTCTGGAAATGTCAGCAGCCCCTCCTTTGCAATAAACATGCGAAATTGTGTTTGTTTCGGCACATCGGCTGGGGCAATTGCGTCCGTCGGGGGCAATTCCGAGGGTTTCAGAATGCTGAAAACCAAGGTTTTGACCTGGGCGACCCCTTAAAAAATCAGACTGTCTGGGTCAAAACTGGACACAGGGTCGGATTGGGCCCGGTGGGCCCCAGCGGCCCAGACCCGAGCCTTGCCGGTTCTCCCCCTGCCCGATGGTTCCTCCCCTGACAAGTTAAACTTATGTCTGGTGGGGGACCCCACGGGGGCGGGGTGTTAGGGGACGCGGCCGGCGGGGGCACCTGCAGGGCCCCTGGGGCAGTACCCCCAAGACAGGTGGCCTCCCTAAGTACAGGGCCCACCAGGGCTACCGGCCCAGAGGCCCCAAGCAACCCCCAAGGGGCCCCTGCCGTGGCCCCCACAACCCCCCCGCAGGGGCCCCCACCACTTGCCCGACCCCTGACCTGCAGCCCGGGGAGCAGGGCCCACAGGGTTTGCTGGGCCAGTCTGACCCTGGCAGTGCTGTGTAGTTAAAAGTATGGCCATTTGTGTTCAAAAATTACATTTTGCTCCTGGTTAATAAATGGCCCTTACCTGTAGGATAGGATTCCTATCTATGGTCATAAAGTCAAAGAATTGTAAGTTCTGCGGGTCAGGGACCTCCTCCTGTTCCTGTGCCTATTTATCTTTATTGTTTGTCTCTCTATTGATATAATAGATATATATATAAAGGGAGATACATAAATACATTAGTCATTACAGGTAAGTCTCAGCTCTTCATAGAGTTACATACATAATGGAAAAATATTTAAAATAAACCCCGTTAAATTGCCCCAATCTGAGCGGCGGCCGCGTCCCAGTGATGAGCGGAGACGAGTGAATGGGATTTTTCTATTAATTGGATTCAAATCAAGCGTCTCGCGTCTGATGAAGAGGCGAATGGAAAACAGATCCCGGGGCTGATGACAAAAATATGTAAATGGGATGCCGGACGCTCCGCGCCCTCGGCGAATTGGATGAATTATTTTGATGCTGCGCCTGATATTGCGAGAGGCTTCATCAGCGCCGCGTGATTGGGACCGACGGCGCCGCATGATTGAAGAGGAGAAGAAAAAAAAAAAGCAACATTGTTTTGAGAGGAGCAGAGAGAAGTTTTGGGTGGGAGGCGCCGGCACGGTGGAAATATTATTGTCTTGGCCCGGGGTAAATACGTCTCTAATAAACATGGCCGGGGCAAATACATCTCTAATAAACATGGCCCGGGGTAAATACGTCTCTAATAAACATGGCCCGGGGTAAATACGTCTCTAATAAACATGGCCGGGGCAAATACGTCTCTAATAAACATGGCCCGGGGTAAATACGTCTCTAATAAACACGGCCCGGGGTAAATACGTCTCTAATAAACATGGCCCGGGGTAAATACGTCTCTAATAAACATGGCCCGGGGTAAATACGTCTCTAATAAACATGGCCCGGGGTAAATACGTCTCTAATAAACATGGCCGGGGTAAATACGTCTCTAATAAACACGGCCCGGGGTAAATACGTCTCTAATAAACACGGCCCGGGGTAAATACGTCTCTAATAAACATGGCCCTGGGTAAATACGTCTCTAATAAACATGGCCCGGGGTAAATACGTCTCTAATTTTACTATGATTACTTTTTATTCCTTATCTTTCTATCCAGGCCCTCTCCTATTCATATATCAGTCTCTTTTTCGAACCACGGCCAGGTTGCTATGTTAGACAAGACCCTAGCAACCACATTGCTCCTGAAATTCCAAACTTGAGAGCTGCTACATAAAAGCACAAAACAAAAAAAAATAAAAACCAGTTGCAAATTGCCTCAGAATATCATTGAAACAGTTAGTTTATGGGGCTCATTTACTAACCATCAATTTTTTATATTAAACTGGATTTGGATTTTTTCCTTAAAAAAGTCGTAGAGAATAAAACACTGACTTTTCCGAGATGCGTCTAAACAGCAAAAAATCTGAATTGAACAATTCGCCAGTAGCGATGAGCGAATATTTTCCCCAGGCGCCGATTCACAGCAAAATTTCCGCATTTCGCCGAATTGTTTCACAAAACTGGCACGAAAATTCGTCCTGAAAAAAATTTGCCACGCCAAAATAGGCGTGGTCACGTCAAATACAAGATGTGGGTGGCAAACATGTTTCGCGGATTTTCAACTTTGCAAAATGTTTGGTCGTTTCGTGAAATTTTACGACGAAGTGAAACGGGACAGATTCGCTCATCGCTATTCGCCCAATGAAACTTGACGAATTCATGTAGAAGCCAACGGCAGAGGCCCCTCCCAGTTCTTTCTTTTGTCGCTTTGATTTGTCCAAAAACTGGACTTTTTCAAACTGTCGCAGCAACAATTCGATAAAGCCGGGATTTTTTGCGGCGACGATTCGAAAAAGTTGAGTTTTTTACCACTTTTCTCGCAGCTACTTTTTTTGTAAATATTAGACAGTCGGGAAAACAAATTTAGTCGAATTTGAAAATGACAAAAAAATTAGAAATGATGGAGTTTTAGTAAATGTGAACAACCCCTTAGTAGTGGGGGCGAATAGGACGGACGTATTTCGGAGGGGCGCCCCATGTCCAGCCTTGGGCAGCTAATAAGCCCCTAGGATTCCAATAGTTAGGGGGGGTGCCCAGGAAGCAGTCGGTGTAGCAGCCGCGGCCCTGCCTCTGTCTCACTCAGCTTTATCTCTCACAAGAAGTGACAGCGGCCATGACAGGCGCTGACGGGTATCTGTGCCGCCGCCGTATCTCGCTCAGCGCTGATAACACGGCCGATAACTGGTATCTACGGGCAGCAGAGAGATATAATAACGCAACTTACAGACTGCGGGGCCTTCACCCCAATGTCACTGATAGAGCGACTGATCCACCGGCCCCGCTCTCTCACCAGCGCTCCTATACAGGGAGGGGTTAAAGGAGAAGTTAACCTCACAATGAATTGTTATTGCAGTGACACTGTAACACCTCGGTAACAAACCGTTACTTTATATTAGAGATGCACCCAATCCCGTTTAGGATCTAACTGAACCAAAAGATTCGGCTGGATGCCAAATCGAATCTAAATCCTAATGTGCATATGTCGCTGGGATTTGTCCAAAAACCTAACTATTGGATTCCTAGGGGCTTATTAGCTGCCCAAGGCCGGACATGGGGGGCTCCTCCGAAATACGTCCGTCCTATTCTCACCCACTACTAAGCGGTTGTTGACATTTACTAAAACTCCATCATTTCTAATTTTGTTGTAATTTTTGAATTCGACTAAATTCGTTTTCCCGACTGTCTAATATTTACGAAAAAAGTCACTGTGAGAAAAGTGGTAAAAAACTCAACTTTTCGAATCATCGCTGCAAAAAATCCCGGCTTTATCGAATTGTTGCTGCAACAGTTTGAAAAAGTCCAGTTTTTGGACAAATCCCAGCGACATATGCACATTAGGATTCAGATTCGATTTGGTATCCAGCCAAATCTCTTGGTTCAGTTAGATCCTAAATGGGATTGGGTGCATCTCTAATATAAAGTGACGGTTTGTTACAGTGCCATTGCAATACAAATTCATTGTGAGGTTAACTTCTCCTTTAACCCCTCCCGGTATAGGAGCGCTGGTGAGAGAGCGGGGCCGGTGTATCAGTCGAGATCCAAAAATTTTCAACTTGGGTGTTTAGGTGACAAAAAGTCAGGTGATTTTATGGATTCGGATTTGGCCAAATCCTGATGAAAAAGGCAGGATCTTGGCCAAATCCTGGATTCGGTGCATCCCTGAGTTGTTTAGATGGATTTCTGTAGATGGTTTCTAAGGTAATTTTCAATTGGTCTTCATTATTTGTAGTTTTTTAAAATTATTTTACGTTTTGTTCAGCAGCTCTCCAGTTTGGAATAGGGATGCACCGAACCCAGTTTTTCCGGTTTGGCCAAACCCCCGAATACATTGTAAGGTATTGCCCGAATACTGAACCGAACCGCACATGGAAGGGTTAAAAAATTTCCACTTCCGTGTTCACGCAGCGACATTTAACCCTTCAAATCCGAATTAGGATTAGGATTCAGTTCAACCAGGACCGTGGATTCAGCCGAATCCGAACCCTGACGAAAAAGGCCGAATCCTGGCTGAATACCGAACCGAATCCTGGATTCGGTGCATCCCTAGTTTGGAGTTTTACCAGCTATTTGGTTGCTGGGGCCAAATTATCTTAGCAACCAGGGAGTACTGAGAGACTGATATAGGGGTAGGGGAGGGACTGAATAAAAAAATAAGTAATAAAAATAACAATAAAAGAATAAAATTGTAGCCTTGCAGAGTTTTGGCTGCCGGGAAAGAGTCAGAAGAAGAAGGCAAATAATTCAAAAACGATCAAAAATAAATAATGAAGACCAATTAAAAGTTAAAGAAAAGGTGAACCGCCCCTTTATCATACTAACATATAGGGAAGGCCTCATTTTGATGCCAAACCTTTCCCACTTGGAAACAGGGGTCCAACAATAATGGCCGTTGGCCTGTGAAACTGTCGCTCCAAGTGGCTCGACCCAAAGATGAATAATTCCCCCCACACAGGCCGGGGAAATATCTGTAAAACCTTCCAACGGGACTGTCTATTTGCCCATCTCTCCCTTTATCTCTGAAGGTCCCATTGTGCCATGACTTCCCATTGACGTGTATCAGAGGCGCCATTGCCCGGCGAGCCGTGACCTCCCAACTCTCATTGATTCACAGTTTGTGGGTTTAAGATCCTTAAGAAGCAGTTTTTACAGAGTAAAGGGATTTAATCCCCTCTCGGTGCCAGACAGCCCATCTTCTCTATACACAATCCCTTCCCTCCCGCGCCCTGACAGCCCTATTGTAAATTGTATTTTATCCCACCCTGTTTATCTGCCATGACAGTCCACTTTAGCGGCTGCGTGACTGCAAGCCTGGAGGGTATAAGTGACCTTTATTAGCTGCTGAGAGCTGTCACATTCCCATCACTCTTTACTGATGCCTCTATCTGTCCGGCGTTCCCCGCGCCGCATTCTGCTCTGCCGAAAGCCTCGGCTTTTTTTTCCCCCTATCGCTCATTTCTGATCAGCATTGTCAAGACCAATCGGGACCTGGGAAGTTCATGAGGAGTTTGCAGCGATCCATCTTGGTTTCCTTATAGTTTGATCTGATTTAGTTTGGCAGGTGTCTCAACTCACAGGCTCCGAACTAGAAGTCACTGAGCTATTGGTAGCACTAGGTAGGTACCTAATATATAGGGGCAGAGACAGGGGAAAGTGTTGGAAGGGTTACTGCCTGCCCTGCTCTCATTTCCCTACAGAAATAGGGGTTGGTAGCACTAGGTAGGTACCTAATATATAGGGGCAGAGACAGGGGAAAGTGTTGGAAGGGTTACTGCCTGCCCTGCTCTCATTTCCCTACAGAAATAGGGGTTGGTAGCACTAGGTAGGTACCTAATATATAGGGGCAGAGACAGGGGAAAGTGTTGGAAGGGTTACTGCCTGCCCTGCTCTCATTTTCCCTACAGAAATAGGGGTTGGTAGCACTAGGTAGGTACCTAATATATAGGGGCAGAGACAGGGGAAAGTGTTGGAAGGGTTACTGCCTGCCCTGCTCTCATTTCCCTACAGAAATAGGGGTTGGTAGCACTAGGTAGGTACCTAATATATAGGGGCAGAGACAGGGGAAAGTGTTGGAAGGGTTACTGCCTGCCCTGCTCTCATTTTCCCTACAGAAATAGGGGTTTGGTAGCACTAGGTAGGTATCTAATATATAGGGGCAGAGACAGGGGAAAGTGTTGGAAGGGTTACTGCCTGCCCTGCTCTCATTTCCCTACAGAATTAGGGGTTGGTAGCACTAGGTTAGGTACCTAATATATAGGGGCAGAGACAGGGGAAAGTGTTGGAAGGGTTACTGCCTGCCCTGCTCTCATTTCCCTACAGAAATAGGGGTTGGTAGCACTAGGTAGGTACCTAATATATAGGGCAGAGACAGGGGAAAGTGTTGGAAGGGTTACTGCCTGCCCTGCTCTCATTTCCCTACAGAAATAGGGGTTGTAGCACTAGGTAGGTACCTAATATATAGGGGCAGAGACAGGGGAAAGTGTTGGAAGGGTTACTGCCTGCCCTGCTCTCATTTCCCTACAGAAATAGGGGTTGGTAGCACTAGGTAGGGTACCTAATATATAGGGGCAGAGACAGGGGAAAGTGTTGGAAGGGTTACTGCCTGCCCTGCTCTCATTTCCCTACAGAAATAGGGGTTGGTAGCACTAGGTAGGTACCTAATATATAGGGGCAGAGACAGGGGAAAGTGTTGGAAGGGTTACTGCCTGCCCTGCTCTCATTTCCCCACAGAAATAGGGGTTGGTAGCACTAGGTAGGTGCCTAATATATAGGGGCAGAGACAGGGGAAAGTGTTGGAAGGGTTACTGCCTGCCCTGCTCTCATTTCCCTACAGAAAGAGACAAGAGGAGAGTAATTGAAGCGTTAATACCTTCTAGAAGTCTGGTTGGTTGGTTGGCAAAGAGGGGCTTCTGCTTTAAATTTGATTCTGACTTTTCCCTTGCTGTAAAATGAATTACAAAGGCCTATCCTGCTCATGAAAAGGTCGTTTCAAGGGTTTCACAACAGGCGATCTGAAAGGCTGAGCCGTTGAACAATACCCGACAGATTTGGCTGTGAGTAGTTATTGGTTACCAAGAGCTGGTAGCGCGGCCCCCCCACTGCCCCTCCAGATGTTGCTTCGGGCGCTACTGTCGGTGGGATGATGAGAAATAGTGAAGGTTGGATATTCCTGACTTTGTTGGTGGAATATTCTTGGCCTGCAAGTTGAATTGATTACCCGGCCATTCTCCCGTCTTTCTCCATAACCTTCCCAAACCCATTTGTCCGTCAGATTCTACGTCCCCCCAGCTCCCATCTGTTCCTACAAGAAGTGCGAGACAGCTTGGGCAGGTCAGGTGTGCATCTGTCCCGGCGCTGACTCGCTCCTCCAGCTGCTTACGGCTCAAGTTTTATGCCGACGGGGCCCGTAGGGATGACACGGAAAGGAAAAGATGAGCCTCATTGTTTCCCAGGCAGCTGCCATGTGCGATGGCGGAACCCCCACTGCGAGACAGGGAGAGCGGGGAAGGAACAGATGTGGAACAACGTGCCCTTCTACTGACAAATCCCAGGTTATCCCGACGTGTTCTTGAAGGTAACGCACAAGGAAATCTGATAATGTGAGAGGAACAGGTGCCAAACGCGCCCGGAAGGGGAGGAAAGACTGTAATTAGAAGGGACGTGTTCATGACTGGGGAAGAGCGCAATGATTCCTACGCGGCTTGGCGGGTATCACCGGAGCCGCCCCGCGACAATCACTCGCCCACCGTTTATTTACGCTGAGACGTGGGAAGTGGGTGGATATTGCTGAAATCAATTTATGACTTCTCGATGCAGCCCTTAGAATAACATTGAACAAAACCATGTTTACTGATCGGCGAATCCGGAACAAAATCGTGAACCGCTAGCGATGAGTGACTTTTTGCACCAGGCATGGATTTGCAGCGAAATTCCGCATTTTGCAGTCGGCAAAACTGAAGAAAAACTAAAAAAAATCTCAGTGAAAAAATTCAGCAACACAAAAATGTCCCCGAGACAAACCAGTCACCAAGACAAAAATGTCCCCGAGACAAAACCAGTCACCAAGACAAAAATGTCCCCAAGACAAAAACAGTCACCAAGACAAAAATGTACCCACAACAAAACCAGTCGCCAAGACAAAAATGTCCCCAAAACAAAACCAGTCGCCAAGACAAAAATGTCCCCAAGACAAAACCAGTCACCAAGACAAAAATGTCCCCAAGACAAAACCAGTCACCAAGACAAAAATGTCCCCAAAACAAAACCAGTCACCAAGACAAAAATGTCCCCAAAACAAAACCAGTCACCAAGACAAAAATGTCCCCAAAACAAAACCAGTCGACAAGACAAAAATGTCTCCGAGACAAAACCAGTCACCAAGACAAAAATGTCCCCAAAACAAAACCAGTCGACAAGACAAAAATGTCTCCGAGACAAAACCAGTCACCAAGACAAAAATGTCCCCAAAACAAAACCAGTCACCAAGACAAAAATGTCCCGAGATGAAAATGTTGTGGCAAAAAAACGCCCATTGACTTCAATGCAATTGGAATAAGAAAAATGTCGCCTGTGTATGAATTTGTCACACATAAAAGAGTCGTCTATTGACGTCAACATGTTTCGCAAATTTTTTAGCAGTGTTGCGAATTTATCGGCAAAGCGAAACGGGACAGACTTCATGCAACTTTTTGCCAATTTGAAAATGAGGGAATTGGCTAAAATTCCGAATTTATTGACTAAAAGGAAAACAGTTTATAAGTCACTATAAGTCACTGACTCCTCAAAAACCTTGTTTCAAACCAAGAAAAAAGGAAATAAAGTGTTTAATTATTTTATATTCATTCTGTAGTTTCAGCAAATTTTGTATACTTTTTTTGACAATTTGAAAATTAGGGAATTGGCTGAAATAGGAGGGAAATTTACCATCAACAGTGGCCAGGGTCGGATTGGGGGGTGCAGGGCACACAAGGGCTACCGCCGCAGGGGCCCCACCCCCCCAAGGTGCCCCGATGCACCCCCTAACCCCTCTTAGGGGCCCCCTTCTGACGTCCTCCCCTGAGAGCGCATAAGTGAAACGCGTCAAGGAAGGACACCAGTGGCCGGGGGAAGCGCCAACAGGCATCAGGTCTGGGCCACCGGGGCCCACCGGGTTTTTTTCCAATGTCCCGGCCCAGTCCGACCCTGACAGCGGGAATTTCTCTCTTGCATGAATATATACATTTTAGAAGCCATTATAAGAAATTATATATAATTTCACCCAGTTAAAAAGTTGAATTCTGGAAAACTTTTTTTTTTTTTTAAAAATTGCTTTATAAATAGCATTTGGGTAAAATGTTTGCGCATATATGGCGGCACACAAACAAAAACAACATTAAAACTTGAAACTTTCATAAAATAGAGAGAAATATCCAAACTTTGAGTGGGGGGATAAAATAAGAAAATGTTGCCAATAGCACAATGTGCAATTTAGCAGCGAATCCACGCCGGCCGAAAAATTTTGCTCATCGCTTCTTTCAATGTGACAGTTTAATGAAATAAAAAAAGTACTGGTATTACGGAAAGACCCCTTATCCAGAAAACCCCAGGTCCCGGGGATCTGCGCTACTGAGCTGCAATAATAGCGCAAGCAGCTGACGGGTGCGTGTGCGGCCCCCAGGGGACACTGCGGCGGGGCCCCAGGGAACTCGAGAGCAGATATTGTTTGACAGGGAAATCAGACAGGGCCCATAAGGGGCCCTTAAGGTTTTTTCCCAGTGTCCCGCCGGCTCAGTCCGACCCTGTCTGGCACCGCACACATTGGCGCAACAACTTCACTGCAAATTGCACCGCAGCTCCTTTTGCCTCCCATACAGAGTGTGGAGATTTGGCTCCATCTGTGAGAGGAGGGGGCAGTATAAGGGGTGCAGGAGTCCTACAATGGACTTATCAGTGCCCTGTACACAAGGGGCACCCAGACCTCTATACTCTGCCGCTGGGGCAGCACTGGGTGCCGGTGTATTGGGTGCTGTTCGGAAGCCGTCAGGCTCACAGTGCCAGCAGAAATTCAGAAAATAAATAATCAGAGTTACACGTTCTTTCTGGGACGGTATCGCTCAGCCCTGGCAGCATCTGCCTGCGCTCTATGGATTGGGCCCCGGGGAACGGAATGAGCCGAGCGCACCTGTACCAGCCCCGACAAACAGCTGCCAACCTTCCCGGGGCATCAGTCAGTGTCTCCCTTTGCCCCCGGTGCCCTTTCCTGCCCATAACAGCCCTCACTCAACATGATAAATGCCCCATGGAAAGGTGTGAAGCTGGCAGGCACTAACCCTGCCCTTGGGAGCCTGAATAATGGGGTACACGGGGCTACATTCTGCCAAGTACCGTGGCCCGGATTACATATATTTCCCAGCATCCTTCTTGTCATGGTGTATGTCACACAGGTCACACTGGGCCCCCCTGCAGAAAAATCTTTTGAGAGGGCCCAGCGCAACCAGCAGGGCCGGATTTAACTTCACGGCGCCCCGAGGCCGCCCCCGACCCCCACCGGGGGTGCTTGCGCAATCGCGCGGCGCCCTCTCCCCCCGAGTGCGCATGCGCGATCAATGCGCAATCGCACATTTAAACTCCCATACAGAGCAGTGGGGAGAAGTCCCGACTGCTCCGTATGGGAGCCAAATTTAAAAATTCTGTTGCGGAGGGGCGGCATGCCGCCCCTAAACTTGTGCCGCCCTAGGCCCGGGCCTTTGTGGCCTTTCCACAAATCCGGGCCTGGCAACCAGTCCCTCCTCCCCCCCTCCTGGGTCCAACCACTATTGAAGGTAGAAGAGGGGCCGGAGAGGGGGGCTAAGGTACAGCAGACCCCGCAGTTTGGTCCCCCCCCCAGTGTCCATAGGGTCTGCTGTATATATAGTTACCCCACTGGTGGGGCATAAACTTTAGGGGGGTTTCAGAGTCAGACTGGGGTGTGCAGGGCTCACCAGGGCTGCTACCCCAGGGCCCCCCCCTGTGTCCATGGGGTCTGCTGTATATATAGTTACCCCACTGGTGTTCCATAATGGGGCAACACACTTTGTGAAGATCTCAGTGAAAGCCTCAACTTTAGGGGGGTTCAGGGTCAGACTGGGGTGTGCAAGACCCACCAAGGCTGCTACCCCAGGGGCTCTCATACCCCGTCTGGGGCCCCTGATGCCCACCCACCTACTCCCCCCTACTTTGTCTGTGACCGGGGCAGGAGGGGAGAGATGAGGGAGGGGTCGGTTCTGGATCAGTTGGGCCCATTGGGTTTTTCCCGTGTCCTGTTGGCCCAGTCTGTCCCATTAACCAAAGGTTATTGAGAGTTGCAGTTGCATTACTCGGCGTTACCTCTGCCCAAAGCGCGTCGCCCCTAATCCAACAGATCCCACAGGCGCCAAACAGCACAAGGGCCCAAATAGGAAATCAGTCTTTCCGGGCCGGACAGATTGTTTCCCAGACAAATATTCCCTGCTTGGCCGGATCCTGTAATGCTTACGGAAATCTGCGTAGGAAATATGTTTTATATTCTTACTGCCTTATGATTATTTTATGGTCATTATTTTCCCTTGAAATGAATACACTCGGCGCTATTTTATGTGACTGATGCCGGCCCTAAAGTCATATTTAGGAATTTTCCACAGGGTCTTTCAAATAGAATGAAGCACTCAATTATCTAAACAACAAAATACATTATGAACAAACCATTAACCATGGGGAATATGGCAGCAAACTCCTCCTGATTTATTCCCCCATAACACACGCTCGCGCCTTGCTTTATGGCTTAGTGGGGTTTTATGAGTTTCTCTTTCTCTTTTTTTCCCATTTTTTTCCGTCACGAACAGCGTTCATCATAAACAAACCCAAGCCGCGGGCTTCCAAGCAGCGAATGGGCAGCCGAAGGGTTAACAAGGGGGGGATTTGGGGTGAGTGCTTATTTGTGCCCTGGGTACCCCTGGAACTATAGCAGGGTGACTGTTACCCCAATGTTTCTATATATCTGTAACCTTGTTATGGGCTAAGGGGGCCCAGCCTGAAGGCCAGTTAGGGGGGGATTTGGGGTGAGTGCTTATTTGTGCCCTGGGTACCCCTGGAACTATTGCGGGGTGACTGTTACCCCAATGTTTCTATATATCTGTAACCTTGTTATGGGCTAAGGGGGCCCAGCCTGAAGGCCAGTTAGGGGGGGATTTGGGGTGAGTGCTTATTTGTGCCCTGGGTACCCCTGGAACTATAGCGGGGTGACGGTTACCCCAATGTTTCTATATATCTGTAACCTTGTTATGGGCTAAGGGGCCCAGCCTGAAGCCCAGTTAGGGGGGGATTTGGGGTGAGTGCTTGTGCCCTGGGTACCCCTGGAACTATAGCGGGGTGACTGTTACCCCAATGTTTCTATATATCTGTAACCTTGTTATGGGCTAAGGGGGCCCAGCCTGAAGGCCAGTTAGGGGGGGATTTGGGGTGAGTGCTTGTGCCCTGGGTACCCCTGGAACTATAGCGGGGTGACTGTTACCCCAATGTTTCTATATATCTGTAACCTTGTTATGGGCTAAGGGGGCCCAGCCTGAAGCCCAGTTAGGGGGGGATTTGGGGTGAGTGCTTGTGCCCTGGGTACCCCTGGAACTATAGCAGGGTGACTGTTACCCCAATGTTTCTATATATCTGTAACCTTGTTATGGGCTAAGGGGGCCCAGCCTGAAGGCCAGTTAGGGGGGGATTTGGGGTGAGTGCTTATTTGTGCCCTGGGTACCCCTGGAACTATAGCGGGGTGACTGTTACCCCAATGTTTCTATATATCTGTAACCTTGTTATGGGCTAAGGGGGCCCAGCCTGAAGGCCAGTTAGGGGGGGATTTGGGGTGAGTGCTTATTTGTGCCCTGGGTACCCCTGGAACTATAGCGGGGTGACTGTTACCCCAATGTTTCTATATATCTGTAACCTTGTTATGGGCTAAGGGGGCCCAGCCTGAAGGCCAGTTAGGGGGGGATTTGGGGTGAGTGCTTATTTGTGCCCTGGGTACCCCTGGAACTATATGGGGGAGTTCCCCAGACTCTAGACATTCTAGGACAGAACGAAGGGCATGCTGGGAGAAATACGGCAGAACAGTTCCAAAAATGTACATTTTACAAATAAAACCGAATTTTGAGGCAATTCACTCATTTAGAATTTCTGTTTTAAAATGTATCTCTGCTGAAATTCGTCTGCCTGCAAATATATAATGGCTCCAGATTGGCAGCCGGTGCGGTGCGGATAATGGAACTATAAATGTAAAGGAAGGAAGACATTCTGTTAAGGGCTCTGGCGATAAAAATAAATGTAATTTTTAATCTCCCTTTAAAAAAATAGTAAAAGCTGAGTGTCATTTTATGGTCCGAAAGGTGCAGCCAAGTCATCCAACAACATTATCAAATTCAGGGGAATCCAGTAATTGCAGGTAGTATGAGAGTAAAACTATAGCAAATAAACTTGTTTTATATGAAACTGGGACGTTATAGTCACAAATATATACAGGTATGGGATCCGTTATCCAGAAACCCATTATCCAGAAAGCTCCAAATTACAGGAAGGCCGTCCCCATTAGACTCCATTATCATGGGAATCATTTAACCATTAAATAAACCCAATAGGGCTGTTCTGCCCCAATAAGGGGTAATTATATCTTAGTTGGGATCAAGTACAGGTACTGTTTTATTATTACAGAGAAAAGGGAATCATTTAACCATGAAATAAACCCAATAGGGCTGTTCTGCCCCCAATAAGGGGTAATTATATCTTAGTTGGGATCAAGTACAGGTACTGTTTTATTATTACAGAGAAAAGGGAATCATTTAACCATTAAATAAACCCAATAGGGCTGTTCTGCCCCAATAAGGGGTAATTATATCTTAGTTGGGATCAAGTACAGGTACTGTTTTATTATTACAGAGAAAAGGGAATCATTTAACCATTAAATAAACCCAATAGGGCTGTTCTGCCCCAATAAGGGGTAATTATATCTTAGTTGGGATCAAGTACAGGTACTGTTTTTATTATTACAGAGAAAAGGGAATCATTTAACCATGAAATAAACCCAATAGGGCTGTTCTGCCCCAATAAGGGGTAATTATATCTTAGTTGGGATCAAGTACAGGTACTGTTTTATTATTACAGAGAAAAGGGAATCATTTAAACCATTAAATAAACCCAATAGGGCTGTTCTGCCCCAATAAGGGGTAATTATATCTTAGTTGGGATCAAGTACAGGTACTGTTTTATTATTACAGAGAAAAGGGAATCATTTAACCATTAAATAAACCCAATAGGGCTGTTCTGCCCCGATAAGGGGTAATTATATCTTAGTTGGGATCAAGTACAGGTACTGTTTTATTATTACAGAGAAAAGGGAATCATTTAACCATTAAATAAACCCAATAGGGCTGTTCTGCCCCCAATAAGGGGTAATTATATCTTAGTTGGGATCAAGTAAAAATGTGAATTCTTTGATTAAAATGGAATCTATGGGAGATGGCCTTTCCGTAATTTGGAACTTTCTGGATAATGGGTTTCCGGATAAGTGGTCCGATACTTGTAATTACTATTGAGATCAGTGCGTCTCCGGCTCCATATATACTCCACACTGCGGGTACCAGTAGCTGCCTATGGGGCCGATTCCTATACCACTCAGTGCCGGCTACAGGGGGCACCAGAGGGGCAGTTTAGGGATCTGTAGGGCACTTCCAATCAGTATCAGCTATTGTATTTGCGGGAGTGGGAGATGAGATTATCATGGATCAAAGTCAATGAGCACCAAACATTTACACAAAGGCAGCGTATGGGGCAGGAATATTACTCAATGGGTAACACTTTGCTGAAGTGAAATGTGCGAGAGAGCGATGTCTATTTACATTAAACAGGGAGATCTGTCAGGGCCGGGGGCTCAGCGGAGCGGAAGGTCACTCTCGGCGTGTCGCTAAGTGATAGTGCGAGTGGTGCGTAAAGTGCTTTGAAGGATGACGAGACGTTTCACACTCGGCGGTGGCATTTCAGCCTGTTAGTCCCGGCCCTCGGGTTCCCTCAGATTGTGGCTAATAAGCCTCTAACCTACAGGGGCTTTATGTGCGGAACGGAGGCAACAACCCCCCTCCCAGCACTCACTTAAATGGAGAAAGAGATGGAGTTGGGCCTGGGGGAAAATGGGGAGCCCCCGGTTACTCTCTCGCCCCCCCCCCGTTACTCTCTTGCCCCCGGTCTGGCCTGTCCTACACTCACTCACCCCCGGTCTGGCCTGTCCTACACTCACTCACCCCCGGTCTGGCCTGTCCTACACTCACTCACCCCCGGTCTGGCCAGTCCTACACTCACTCACCCCCGGTCTGGCCTGTCCTACACTCACTCACCCCCGGTCTGGCCTGTCCTACACTCACTCACCCCCGGTCTGGCCTGTCCTACACTCACTCACCCCCGGTCTGGCCTGTCCTACACTCACTCACCCCCGGTCTGGCCTGTCCTACACTCACTCACCCCCGGTCTGGCCTGTCCTACACTCACTCACCCCCGGTCTGGCCAGTCCTACACTCACTCACCCCCAGTCTGGCCAGTCCTACACTCACTCACCCCCGGTCTGGCCTGTCCTACACTCACTCACCCCCGGTCTGGCCTGTCCTACACTCACTCACCCCCGGTCTGGCCTGTCCTACACTCACTCACCCCCGGTCTGGCCTGTCCTACACTCACTCACCCCCGGTCTGGCCAGTCCTACACTCACTCACCCCCGGTCTGGCCTGTCCTACACTCACTCACCCCCGGTCTGGCCTGTCCTACACTCACTCACCCCCGGTCTGGCCTGTCCTACACTCACTCACCCCTGGTCTGGCCTGTCCTACACTCACTCACCCCCGGTCTAGCCTGTCCTACACTCACTCACCCCCGGTCTGGCCAGTCCTACACTCACTCACCCCCGGTCTGGCCAGTCCTACACTCACTCACCCCCGGTCTGGCCAGTTCCTACACTCACTCACCCCCGGTCTGGCCTGTCCTACACTTACTCACCCCCGGTCTGGCCAGTCCTACACTCACTCACCCCCGGTCTGGCCAGTCCTACACTCACTCACCCCCGGTCTGGCCTGTCCTACACTCACTCACCCCCGGTCTGGCCAGTCCTACACTCACTCACCCCCAGTCTGGCCAGTCCTACACTCACTCAGCCCCAGTCTGGCCAGTCCTACACTCACTCACCCCCGGTCTGGCCAGTCCTACACTACAAAGTTGCCTTACCATTTTCATCTTACCCTATTGTCCCCCACCATGGCCTTCTTATTCCATCTTGCACTACTGTCCCTTGCTCTACTAACACCAACTTGCTCTACTGTTTCCATTTTATTCTATTGTCCCTATGTTGCCCTAGAACCTCCATCTTGCTGTACTTTAACCATCCTGCCAACTTACCCTAGTATCACCAACTTACCCAGTCTCCAACTTGCTCCGCTGTTTCCATTTTATTCTATTGTCTCTATGTTGCTCTAGAACAGAGATCCCCAATCCCAACACAAGCTTTCAATAGGTTCCTGGGGTGCCAGTTATGGGCTGTGATTGACTATTGGTAGCCTCTATATGGACTGGCAGACTGCAAGAGGTTCTGTTTGGCAGTAGCCCTGTTTTTCATGCAACCAAATCTTGTGAGCCACTGGTTGGGGATCACTGCTCTAGAGCCTCCATCTTGCTGTACTTTAACCATCTTGCCAACTTACCCTAGTATCACCAACTTGCCCATTTTGAACCTTACTCTACTGTTTCTATCTTGCCCTATTGTTTTTTTCACCTTATCCATCTGTTACTATCTTGCCCTGCAGTCTCGCCCGATGTCTCTAGTGTCTCCACCTTGCCATACTGCCACCATCTTGCCCAGCTGTCTCTAACCTACACTATTATCTCTAATTTGCCATTGTAACCTTACTCTATAGTCTTACCATAACAATGGGGCCATGGAAGGACTTTTTACTAACACTGGAACCTGGACCTGAATCCTTACCATTCCCAAAGCTCCACATTGTGTGAATCCAACTGTGCTCAGGAAGTTTGGCCTGGTTTCCTGACAAATAGAATGGCTGGAAGCCAAACTTTATTCATAAGCACAAAACAATCACAATCATTTGGATCTTTAGCTTCAGCTGAAGGCGGCCTGATAGCAATCTATGTGTCTTTTGTCTGGGGACTCGGATATCCTCCGTAATTATAAGCCTCACACTGGAGAGGAGAAACAAAAAGTACGAGGTCTACTCAGCTGATTGTATTGTGGAAATTCTTCTCTGTGATTTTGGAATAATTACACCAGATCCCCAGTTACATAAGCCCAAAAGATGAGCTCACAGGGTTTTTATTGTCTTCTTTGTACATGGAGAACATGTCCCAAGAGAACTCCGTATGTATCTATATGGGCCTCTAGCCTTCATGAAGGCCAAGTCAACTGCCACCTCTCCATAGTTATTTCTTTCATAATAAAGATCACAAAGCTTATTGTTACAGGTAACCTGTAGATGGTTACCAACATCCCAAGGTTTATATCACTGGAAAGATAGATGATAGATAGATAGATAAATGATAGATGATAGATCGATAGATAGATGATAGATAGATAGATAGATAGATGCTAGATAGATAGAAAGATAGATAGATAGATAAATGATAGATGCTAGATAGATAGATAGATAGATAGATAGATGATAGATAGATAGATAGATGCTAGATAGATAGATAAATAGATAGATAGATAGATAGATAGATAAATGATAGATGCTAGATAGATAGATATATAGATATATAGATGATAGATAGATGATAGATAGATAGATAGATAAATGATAGATGATAGGTAGCAGATAGATAGATGATAGATAGATAGATAGATAGATAGATAGAAAAACAAGCCCTGCTTTATAGGAACCCATCTGAAAAATAAGAGACAAACCACGCGTAGAACCTATTGTTCCCTTTGAGTTTGCCAACATCTCCCAAACATATAGTCTGGCGTTTAGATGAGACCTCTAGCAACGTCCAAGTAATTGACCCAAAAACAAATCTCGTTCATCAAGAGAGAAAACCTTTTGCTATGTTTGCAGTAAAACAAAACACCCTCATCTCATATTCTCCTATTTTTCTATCTATCTATCTATCTATCTATCTACCTATCTATCATCTACCTATCTATCTATCTATCTATCATCTACCTATCTATCTATCTATCATCTATCTATCTATCTATCTATCTATCTATCTATCATCTATCTATCTATCTATCTATCTATCTATCTATCTATCTATCTATCTATCTATCATCTATCTATCTACCATCATCTATCTATCTATCATCTATCTATCTAATCTATCTATCATCTATCTATCTATCTATCTATCTATCTATCTATCATCTATCTATCTATCTATCTATCTATCTACCATCTATCTATCTATCTATCTATCTATCTATCTATCTATCTATCTACCATCATCTATCTATCTACCATCTATCTATCTATCTATCTATCTATCTATCTATCTATCTATCTATCTATCTACCATCTATCTATCTATCTATCAATCAATCAATCATCTATCTATCTATCTATCTATCTATCATCTATCTATCTACCATCATCTATCTATCTACCATCTATCTATCTATTATCTATCTATCTATCTATCTATCTATCTATCTATCTATCATCTATCTATCATCTATCTATCTATCTATCAATCTATCTATTATCTATCTATCTATCTATCTATCAATCTATCTATTATCTATCTATCTATCTATCTAATCTATCTATATCTAATAATTGTGTATACTATGTTATCATGTGAACAACTATAGGTGATTCCTGACCAATACAGGTCACAGGTGATATATTGATGACATAAAAGAGCAAATAATCCACGTTGAGACTCTGGGGGTTCAGGAGCCTGGGGTGCAGCCCTTGTATCCGGTCCTGGCACAGATATATACAAGGATTTATATACAAAAGCCGCCCTAGTAGCGCAATAAACTCTCTCCCAATCCTTGTTCTATTCAGGTGGGACTTGTTCTGACTGGGGCAGCCCTGGGGCAACGGCGGGTGAAGGTGCTGAAATGATCTGTTTAACTGTAATAATATGGGGCGCATGAAGTGTTTTGGGGTGCTGCTGCCTCCCACCCCTATGATGGGGGCTCAGATCCGATGCTTGGGGCCCCACCGCCTGTGCCTGTCTGTATGGAGAGAGCTCCGTTCTACATGAGAAGCGCAGGGAGACGTTGATGGATACCCCCCCATAGTTACTGATAATTAACTACACGACAGCTTTATGGGTTGGCTCCATTCACACGTGACCCCCTCACTATTACCCCCCCTTTATACCCCCCCAGCTGCAGGCAACCGAGCTGCTGAATTAAACAGTTAAAGGAGAAGTTTAAGCGGCGCATTTAAATATTGCAACAGCTTGTTCCGCTGCGCCGCTGCGCCAGATGTTCCATACGCCGCGCTGATGCCTCCATTTGTCTCTCAGTATTGGGAACGTAACGATGTAACGATGTCACGTGACTCCTCCCAGCTCCACTCTTATTCCTCATGTCTATGTTCCCCAGAGAACTTGTCTTGTGTGACACCCCCAACAATCCGCCCCTCCCCCCCGTGTGTATGGGGCACCCAGAAACCCCTAATACCCCTATCCCTGTAACCTGTTCCTTCAAACAGTAGGAATAAATCCCATGTTTATAGGCTGAAATCCAACTGCAAAACTGTTCTTCTCTTTCTGCATCATTTGTAATCCTGGCAGGGGAGGAGGGACTAAAACACTGATGTTACACATTGTAACCACTTCCCCACAGCTTACAGACAGCATGCAGGAACTACATAACCCACAATGCATTGCACTGGGATGTTCCTTTCCTTATTGACATCACGTGTGCAGCAGGGGATTGTGGGATTGGGGGGGGGCAGGCTGAGGGAAAGGCGACTACTGTTACATTTTATATAAGTCAAAAAGTAGTCAGCCAGATCAGCAGGGGAACGGGGGGGGGCTTAGGGAACAGGGGGAGGGGCTTAGGGAACATGGGGCGGGGCTTAGGGAACTGTTCCAAACCAGATTATTACATTAATCATCAGCATTAGCATATGATCATTTATGCTAATTAAGATTTGGATTCGGTTCGGCACAGAGCACAAATTCGGTCGAAACCGAATACAGGTATAGGACCCGTTATCCAGAATGCTCGGGACCAAGGGTATTCCAGATAAGGGGTATTTCCATAATTTGGATCTCCATACCTTAAGTCTACTAAAAAATCAATAAACCATTAATTAAACCCAATAGGATTGTTTTGCCCCCAATAAGGGGTAATTATATCTTAGTTGGGATCAAGTACAGGTACTGTTTTATTATTACAGAGAAAAGGGAATCATTTAACCATTAAATAAACCCAATAGGGCTGTTCTGCCCCAATAAGGGGTAATTATATCTTAGTTGGGATCAAGTACAGGTACTGTTTTATTATTACAGAGAAAAGGGAATCATTTAACCATGAAATAAACCCAATAGGGCTGTTCTGCCCCAATAAGGGGTAATTATATCTTAGTTGGGATCAAGTACAGGTACTGTTTTATTATTACAGAGAAAAGGGAATCATTTAACCATGAAATAAACCCAATAGGGCTGTTCTGCCCCAATAAGGGGTAATTATATCTTAGTTGGGATCAAGTACAGGTACTGTTTTATTATTACAGAGAAAAGGGAATCATTTAACCATTAAATAAACCCAATAGGGCTGTTCTGCCCCCAATAAGGGGTAATTATATCTTAGTTGGGATCAAGTACAGTTACTGTTTTATTATTACAGAGAAAAGGGAATCATTTAACCATTAAATAAACCCAATAGGGCTGTTCTGCCCCCAATAAGGGGTAATTATATCTTAGTTGGGATCAAGTACAGTTACTGTTTTATTATTACAGAGAAAAGGGAATCATTTAACCATGAAATAAACCCAATAGGGCTGTTCTGCCCCAATAAGGGGTAATTATATCTTAGTTGGGATCAAGTACAGGTACTGTTTTATTATTACAGAGAAAAGGGAATCATTTAACCATTAAATAAACCCAATAGGGCTGTTCTGCCCCCAATAAGGGGTAATTATATCTTAGTTGGGATCAAGTACAGGTACTGTTTTATTATTACAGAGAAAAGGGAATCATTTAACCATTAAATAAACCCAATAGGGCTGTTCTGCCCCCAATAAGGGGTAATTATATCTTAGTTGGGATCAAGTACAGGTACTGTTTTATTATTACAGAGAAAAGGGAATCATTTAACCATTAAATAAACCCAATAGGGCTGTTCTCCTTACTAAACTGTTGGTACTGCTGCCCATATAAATAACGTGTGCAGGGCCCTGAGGATACCCATTACCCGAATGGCAGACACTTAAGGGCAAGTATAAGAGAATCAGGGCCTTATCTTACCCTTTATAAACCCCCAAAGCTGATGAAAGGCAGTTCCTCCTTGACAGTCTATGAGACGGTGGGGCTGATTGGATCTGCCAGTAATGGTGCGTGTCGGGCCCCGAATGCGCCTGACAAGTCCATTTTTTAAAGACGTATTTATGGCGCATGTTGCCGGCGCCGCTGCCTGCATTGCAGGGTTTAATTGAACAGTTTAGAGCCATCGCTCTTCAAGCGCCATTAATTGATTTTATTTGTGTATTCTCTGGGGTTACAGGGAAAAACCTGATTCTCATTTGCTTCTGACAAGTCATTTCTTTTCATCTGACGCATCTTGGGTTCCGTTAGTTCCCCCCTTCTTTATCTGTCTTTCTTTTTCCATGTGCCATTTCCTTTCCTACTATGGTTTGTTATGGTCTACTGTACCCTGCTGTTCCTGCTGAATTGTGCTTAGTACAGGGGAATCCCTATGTGCCATAGTTTTATGGTATCTCTCTGTACAGACTATGAGCAAACCTAGGGGGCTGTTCCTGCTGAATTGTGCTTAGTACAGGGGAATCCCTATGTGCCATAGTTTTATGGTATCTCTCCGTACAGGCTATGAGCAAACTTAGGGGGCTGTTCCTGCTGAATTGTGCTTAGTACAGGGGAATCCCTATGTGCCATAGTTTTATGGTATCTCTCTGTACAGGCTATGAGCAAACTTAGGGGGCTGTTCCTGCTGAATTGTGCTTAGTACAGGGGAATCCCTATGTGCCATAGTTTTATGGTATCTCTCTGTACAGGCTATGGGCAAACTTAGGGGGCTGTTCCTGCTGAATTGTGCTTAGTACAGGGGAATCCCTATGTGCCATAGTTTTATGGTATCTCTCTGTACAGGCTATGGGCAAACTTAGGGGGCTGTTCCTGCTGAATTGTGCTTAGTACAGGGGAATCCCTATGTGCCATAGTTTTATGGTATCTCTCTGTACAGACTATGGGCAAACCTAGGGGGCTGTTCTAGCCAGAGATGGTCTGTAGCTGATAGGTCCAAAATTTGGCTAGAAATTGGTGATGGATAAGTGACCCTTTGCTGTTAATGAGTGGGATTAGATAAGATTCAGGTCGGTCGGATACATGGGAACGATAACGAGATTTTCTGTTACAGCCGCGCATCCCAAGTTATTTTTGTTCGGGTGAACATATTGCATTTATAATTACTGTTGATTAGCATACGATTTGCATCTAATTAATTTCTCCCCCCAGTAAATTAGCATTGTAGTGAATGGCCAGTAGGGGGCGGCGCAGCGCCGGGGAGATAACTCATTTCACTTCCCAATTAAAGCCTCTGATTTAATAAATGTGGGTGGGGGGATTGTTTCCTATACAGGCCCAATAAATATCATTTGTGCTGGAAATACATCCCCCCTTATGTTGCCCCCAGAAAGTATTCTGAGTCTTAAAGGGCCAGTAACACTATAAACATCCGGTATCAACAAACAAACAAACAAACAAACCATTTCCTGGTTATTTAATCCATTGTGAATGGTATCTGCCCCCTGTGTAATTGGATTGTACACAGTTTATCCATTATTTTTTCTGGGTCCTATAGTCAGTGTAGGACTGGGGTTCCAGGAACCCCTTAAACCTTAGACAATGAGCCCCTTTCTATTTTCCTTATTCCTTTATTTATCCTTCCTTGTATTTCTTCTCTTTTTTACCATTGTATTTATAATAAGGTACCCCAGGGCCTGTGCTTAGGGCGGCAGGTTTTGGGGAGCAGCTATATATGTGTTCAGGGTCGGACTGGGGGTGCAGGGCCCATCGGGGCTACCGGCCCTGGGGCGCCGCACCCCCCAAGGTGTCTCCCCCAGTCGCGTCCCCTGCAGGGGCCCCCAACGCGCACCCCTAACACCCCCCGTCCGACATCCTCCCTTGAACGCGCGGTTGTGAAATGCGTCAGGGGAGGACAGGTCTGGGCCGCCGGGGCCCACCAGGGCCGGGGCCCATAGGGTATTTTCCTGGTGTCCCGGCGGCCCAGTCCAACCCTGTATTTGTTCTTTATTTAAAAAAAAATAAAATATGCCCCAGTCTCCACTGCAGATTTTCATAGGAAATCCAGCAACGGAGTTGGGGGGGGTGAGGGGTAGTGGGTCGGGGTCACACACATGATGTAGAGGGGGTATTTAAGTCCCATATACACCCCTGGTTACTACATACAAATAGGGAATCTCCATTAAAAAGAAGAAATTGTTAGAATCTGGTAGTCCCATTGATACCCAAGCCACGGGGGTTTTTTACTGGTATCCCGATGGGCCAGTCTAACACTGCCAATACCCCTATTGCAACTGTAATGGGGGGGTGTTGATATTACGACTGGGTGGGTAGCAGCTCAGGTGGGCCCCAGACACCCCAGTCCGACACTGCTTGGAGCAGCTTGCCAACTATAGCACTATATATATATATATAATATACAGTCGGGTCATTTCCCTATGGGACCAAACTGTAAATTATATCCATATAAACGGTGCTTAGTGATGTTATCAGTTATAATCGGAGCTTAGTGATGTCATTCTGTCACATGACTCACTGAAACTTGTATATTATAATAAATAAAGTACCCCCTGTTGTATAATATAAGGCTATTAGAAGTCACCTCGGAGTTCCATGACCTGTATATCCTTATCCGTACCCAGCAAAGCTGTTTCCCATTCAGAGATCCCTCAGAAAATGCCGAATGATTCCAAAATATTCCATTTAGAAAAAGGAATTATTATTTCACTTCATCACAAAACTCTTTGTTTGAAATTTCAGACTTTTCTGCCGGACCGGCGACCCAACGGGGACAGAACTGGAATATAGATGAATTCCCCTGATACTGGGCCGCATTGTTACTGGGAGAGGGGAGCGAACTGGGTCTCGCTGGGTTCAGGCTTCTTCAAAGGAGAAAGAATTCATTTACATTCATTATTCCTGTTTCGTGCAGAAAAGAATCCAGAAACCCACAGGGGAGAGGCTGTTGCTGAACTACAAGTTCTAGAGCCTCGGCAGCCGCATTGGAGTGGCAGGTAAGTGGCCCTGGCATAGGTCCAGTGGGATTTCCGTCAAGAGTTGTTATAAAATAACAATCATTATTTAGAGACAGGTTATTAAAGGGCAACTAAGCACCGACAGAGAACAGGAGGTTACAAAAACTGATGTTAACGAGTAAATTGCCCCAATGTGACCCAAATGTCTCTCAGAGATAAACCCCCCGCTATCCAGGGGCTGTTAAGCACCTCTCCGCTCCACTGGAAGCAATAATATTTGCAAAGTGACCGATGCTTATTCTTTCCGCTGTAATGAAAACGAGGAATAAAATGAATTCCCAGGCTTATCATTCTCAGATATGATTGGATGGGTCTGTAGGTCGAGGCACAGGACTGGTAGTGATTTCTAACAGGGGTTGGGTGGGGGAGACAGACAGGGGTATAAGAGGGGTTAATAGCGCAAATTGTTTTAGGGTTTATTCTAGTTTATTGTAATTTATATGTTTTCTCACTAGATGGCAGCAGGGTACGGGAAAGCCCCATAGTACAGAAGGTTCTGGCAGGAGGTAGGTCCCCAAGTTTCAGGGGTGGGAATTGTCCTTGAAAGAAAGGTAAAAGCTACAGAACAGTTGCCCCAGGGCTTCTGAGCTGATATTAAGTTATAATTAGCCTCGCTGTGGTGCCAAAATGTGTTTGATGTGGAACAACTGGGACCCAGAGGCCCAAACATGGCAGCTGGAGTTGCCATCTTACTTTGCTGTCAATAACGGCCTTCGGGTTGGGGCAGTGACATAACCTGGGGACAGGGCGATGACATAATAGAGTGGGGAAACAAGCACACTAGGTGGGGGAATGGGTGGATTGGGTGGGGGAATGGGCAGGTGGGGCAGATAAATGGGCAGGGCAGAGACCGACCTCTACTTAAAAGGGGGTGATTGGCAATGAAGAGGGTGAGGGAAGGGAGGGATTTATAATAAGGTTGCCACCCTTATAAATTTACTGGCAAATATATTGCCGATACATTTTTAACACAAACACTGGCCCTAGATGTTGATTTGCCAGTTAGGCTGGTCAGATACAAGCTGGGTGGCAACCCTAAGCAGGATTGTTGGCTGGGACCCTTCTTACAACCCCTAGGTAGGCCTATCCTGCCCATGGCAGAGAGAATTGCCCAGGGCCATCAGAATGTCCAAAGTGTCCAAGAAAGTTGTAAGAAGTAGTTGCTTTTGTATAGGTCCAGAATTCCCTCTATATACAGTAGGTCTAGGAATTCCCTTTATATAAGTCCAGGAACAACATTTATAAAGGTCTGTGTGGCCCTCTTCATAAATATCCTGAGAGAATATTCTTTAAATTCCATGGAAACCTCCATAAAGTATTCACAGAACCCTTCATAATGGACAAGAGAACCCAGTCATAAATGTCCAGAGAAAGTATTCATAGAGGACAACGGAACTCTTCCTAAAGGATGGTAGAACCCTTCCTAAAGGACAAGAGAACCCATTTATAAAAGTCCAGAGAAAGGATTTATAGTTGACCACAGAAACCTCCCCAAAGACCAAAAGAGCTGATTCATAGAAGTCCAGGAAAAACATCTATTGACTTCCAGGGATCCTACACTTTCAGGCAAGAGCCCATTCATGGAGGGTCCATTCACCAAGATCCAGGGAGCCTATTAATGTAAGTTCAGCCAATCATAAATATCCAAGGGCCCATTACGACCAACCATAAGAGTCAATGGGTATCGCCCATAAAGCCCCCCCATAAGCCTAGGGCTGTGAGTTGAAGGTATCTAACAGACGGAGCCAGTCATCCCATCCTGAATACAAGGAGCTCCATCTATAATTGTATTTTGTATTGACTCAATAGATGGGACAATTAGAAGGAAATAAGAAGATGAGAGGCCGCGCCAGTCCAACATTAACCGTTTAATTACCCCCAGGGGGAAAGGAAACACGATTTGCCCCACCTCCCCAAGGGGACACTGAGCACCTGTAATTTCACATTCTCTATCAGATTATAATTGCATTTTAATCGTATCCTTTGTCTGTCGTTATAGTTAAACGCGCGTTTAGCGTATCATTACCCCTAAATGGGTATTTTATGTTTCCGTTCATGTCTCGTTAATACGGACTCTCAGTGCAGGCCTGTCGGCCGATTGGGGGATTAAAGGCGCAATGTTTGCGGGAAGCATTCAGTAGGCGGCGGTGTGTTTTCCCCATTTAATTGCAAGGTTTGGACTGAACCCTCAGCGATGGGGGTAATTAGTTAGGGTTGTCACCTTTCAGCGTATCTCTGGTGGGCTCCAGTGTCATCATGTGGGGGGGCTGGTGATGTCATGGGGTGGGGCTATGACGTAGTGATCGGTGATTAGCCAGTCACCTCGTCAATTTTGGAAATTTCCCAATTTCCCAAGTTTTGACCCAGACAGCCCAACCGAAAACCAGGCTGTCCGGGTCAAAACCAGACAGGTGGCAACCCTAAAGACATGGCCGCCTTGTGCCCACTGCCACTTCACCGTAGACCAGGCACAAGGTTCAGAAAAGCCCCGAGCCCAGAGCACATACTGGAGATCAACAGAAAAGAAGTCGGGGAGCTACTAGGGCATCTTTAGGGGCACAAATCTTCCCTTACTAAAGGGCTGTGGCGCCTTGGGCTGGTACAGGAGTCCATTAGCATTTGCAATTCTTTGTTAAGCTTTAGTTCCCCTTTGAAGGGGCGGGTCACCTTTACCTATGTTATAGGATGTCCTATTCCCAGCAACTTCACAATTGGTCTTCATTATTTATTTTTTATAGTTATTAAATTATTTGCCTTCCACTGCATTTTTCCAGCTTTCAAATAGGGGTCACTGACCCCGACAGCCAAAAACTAATTCTCTGTGAGCACACAAATTTATTAATAGTGTTACTTTTTTTTTTTTTTACTTATCTTACTATTCAGCCCCCTCTCCTATTCATATTTCAGTCTTTCATTGAACCCACTGCCTGGTTGCTAGGGTAAACAAGACCCTAGCAACCAGATAGCTACTGAAATTCCAAACTGGAGAGCTGCTGAACAAAAACCTAAATAACCAAACCAAAAAAAATACAAAAATTAAAATGAACAATGGCTCAGAATATCAATGTCTACATCATATTAACAGTTAATTCAAAGGGGAACGACCCCCCGGGCAGCCGAGGGCCTTGAATGGACCATGGATATCTTCACCTTTTCTGCTTACATGGAACCATCTCACTTCCTGTTCTCTATGGCTTTGTTTCTGCTTGTTTCCTGGTACCCTCCCATTCTCCACTCGACCCATTAACCCCACCAAGGGGGTGTCTCTGGTTTATTCAACTCTCAATTTTCTCAAGGAACCCTATTGGCCACCACCGATGTTCTAGAATATATTCTTCTCTCTTACACCCAGTTATTTCTAAGAAATACTTATACTTCTTTCTCTATTTCCCTCCCCCCCCCCCCCCCCAGCTTTATTTGTAGTTCTATGGTCCCGGCCTCCAGTTGAGTTGCCTTGACTTATGCACTAAAATCTGATCTTAGTCCCTCGGCTCCGCCGGTGAATCCATCTCCGCACTCAATGGAAGACTTTATTAAGACTGCAAAGTGAATAAATGCCTTGAACTGGAATGTCTGTTCCACCCCGGAGCCTGGAGGTAACACAGGAGGAGGCCCCTGATTTCAGCTTTGATATTCGGCAGAACCCTGGCAACCCGCTGAGTCCCGGCCTGACTTACTGGGATAACCAACAAGGTAAGAGAACTCCAGCAAGAGATCAAAGGGCTGCTTTCTGCCGCACTGAGATTTGAAGCGGTGATGTCCGGAAGCCAACACAGAGGCTCATCAATGGGAAATATCTGGGACTTTGATGAAAAGATGCCAGAGATGCTTGAAATAAGCCGGCAATGCCCTGTGATTGGCTGCCATACCCCGCCCACTTTCTTAAAGAGAAAGGCATCTGTTGTGCACTACTTCTATCTCTTAAGTTGGTTTCAAGTTTTTGTGATCATTTAGGTCAATGCAATTATTATATTACATTCCCCCCACTGTCTGTGGGCCCAGAAATACATCATTGGAAACTGGTACCTGTGGAGCTCTCTGCCCTTTCTAGTAGAGCCAGATGGAGAGCAAAGGTTAATATTAGGTTCCAAGTCCTACCTTGCTAGGCCATGGCAAAAAGAAGCCCCCCAAAATCTTTTCCATAATTGTTTTTTTCTTACACTTTTCCTACTAGTTAGGGTGATAACTGGGGAGAATTTGCTCCGCTAGATATCCCTGGAACCCAACCCAATGACCAGTTAGGGTGAGTGCTTATTTGTGCCCTGGGTACCCCTGGAACTATAGCGGGGTGACTGTTACCCCAATGTTTCTATATATCTGTAACCTTGTTATTGGCTAAGGGGGCCCAGCCTGAAGGCCAGTTAGGGGGGGATTTGGGGTGAGTGCTTATTTGTGCCCTGGGTACCCCTGGAACTATAGCGGGGTGACTGTTACCCCAATGTTTCTATATATCTGTAACCTTGTTATGGGCTAAGGGGGCCCAGCCTGAAGGCCAGTTAGGGGGGGATTTGGGGTGAGTGCTTATTTGTGCCCTGGGTACCCCTGGAACTATAGCGGGGTGACTGTTACCCCAATGTTTCTATATATCTGTAACCTTGTTATGGGCTAAGGGGGCCCAGCCTGAAGGCCAGTTAGGGGGGGATTTGGGGTGAGTGCTTATTTGTGCCCTGGGTACCCCTGGAACTATAGCGGGGTGACTGTTACACCAATGTTTCTATATATCTGTAACCTTGTTATGGGCTAAGGGGGCCCAGCCTGAAGGCCAGTTAGGGGGGGATTTGGGGTGAGTGCTTATTTGTGCCCTGGGTACCCCTGGAACTATAGCGGGGTGACTGTTACCCCAATGTTTCTATATATCTGTAACCTTGTTATGGGCTAAGGGGGCCCAGCCTGAAGGCCAGTTAGGGGGGGATTTGGGGTGAGTGCTTATTTGTGCCCTGGGTACCCCTGGAACTATAGCGGGGTGACTGTTACACCAATGTTTCTATATATCTGTAACCTTGTTATGGGCTAAGGGGGCCCAGCCTGAAGGCCAGTTAGGGGGGGATTTGGGGTGAGTGCTTATTTGTGCCCTGGGTACCCCTGGAACTATAGCGGGGTGACTGTTACCCCAATGTTTCTATATATCTGTAACCTTGTTATGAGCTAAGGGGGCCCAGCCTGAAGGCCAGTTAGGGGGGGATTTGGGGTGAATGCTTATTTGTGCCCTGGGTACCCCTGGAACTATAGCGGGGTGACTGTTACCCCAATGTTTCTATATATCTGTAACCTTGTTATGGGCTAAGGGGGCCCAGCCTGAAGGCCAGTTAGGGGGGGATTTGGGGTGAGTGCTTATTTGTGCCCTGGGTACCCCTGGAACTATAGAGGGGTGACTGTTACCCCAATGTTTCTATATATCTGTAACCTTGTTATGGGCTAAGGGGGCCCAGCCTGAAGGCCAGTTAGGGGGGATTTGGGGTGAGTGCTTATTTGTGCCCTGGGTACCCCTGGAACTATAGCGGGGTGACTGTTACCCCAATGTTTCTATATATCTGTAACCTTGTTATGAGCTAAGGGGGCCCAGCCTGAAGGCCAGTTAGGGGGGGATTTGGGGTGAATGCTTATTTGTGCCCTGGGTACCCCTGGAACTATAGCAGGGTGACTGTTACCCCAATGTTTCTATATATCTGTAACCTTGTTATGGGCTAAGGGGGCCCAGCCTGAAGGCCAGTTAGGGGGGGGATTTGGGGTGAGTGCTTATTTGTGCCCTGGGTACCCCTGGAACCATAGCAGGGTGACAATGCCACAGCTGTTGTTCAAGTGTATGTAGATAACTGATTAACTCAAAATAAACTCAGAATAAAACTAATTATTGTATAAGAGGGTACCAGAATACATGGTTCCGGATGACGTCTGTATAAACGATACCAGTTCTCATACCCTGAGTACCATCTGTCAGTGCTCGAGTGGCACAGCCTAAAACAACCGAAGTCAGAGAGTCCATGTGTTGTTTAAAGGGCCCCGTGCCAACATGGCAGACGTCCCACGCAACCTTCTCTGTATATTCGATGCATCCTGAAAGCCGAGACTTGCGGCCGCCCTGTGGGGCTACATTATCACTTATTGGCACGGGAAAGTGGGCGGAAAACAGATGTTTGAGACAAAAATCGAAGTGACTTCATAGAACTCTGTTGGGCCAAAAATCTGCTTTGTATTTAGAGCGAATACGGCGCTGTTGGCTTCTGTCATTGGCTCATAGTCATTAGTAATGCGGGGCCCCTGTAGGAAATGACAGGCTCTGGGCCCTTTGGGGGGTTAGAAATGGGGGTGCTGTACTTATACTTCCACCTATCCAACACCCTGTCCTACCCAAGAGGGGACTACATCAATTAAGTGGCCGTTAATGCCATAAATATTACCCACAATGCAGCAAAAATGTGTAGAAAAAAGACCCAATGCTTTTCCCCAGCCCAGTACAGGAATATATCCGAGTTATACAGAAATCCAAGAGCCCAGACACAACTGCGCGTTGGAACTGGAACACCCAGACAGTCGGAGGCTATTTGCATCATTACAATTGCGATGCTTTGCCATTTCCATTTCGGTTATTGGGCCCCAGAGGCTGCTGGGATTCAAACTGTTTGCATTGTGGAACGAGGCGCAGGACTTGCCTGTGAGATACAGGAAATAGAGTGTGTAATGTGGCAACTTGCCCCCCTACAGCAACAACTCCCAGCACCCCCCAATGTTTCAGGTTCTTTTTTGTTACTAACATAACAAATCTGCATTTTTTAAACCAGACTTGAAATATGAGGCCAAGAGGCTTTGTATAAAATTGGATTCTCCCACACTTGGCTCCTCAGCTATTTTTCTTTTTAAATAATACCACTGCTACTATAGGCACCATCTCTCCCTACTATACCTGCTATCCCACAGCCCCAGTCCCTTCCCAGAGGCTATTATCCCCCCACTGCTACTATAGGCACCATCTCTCCCTACTATACCTGCTATCCCACAGCCCCAGTCCCTTCCCAGAGGCTATTATCCCCCCACTGCTACTATAGGCACCATCTCTCCCTACTATACCTGCTATCCCACAGCCCCAGTCCCTTCCCAGAGGCTATTATCCCCCCCACTGTTTCTATAGGCACCATCTCTCCCTACTATACCTGCTATCCCACAGCCCCAGTCCCTTCCCAGAGGCTATTATCCCACTGCTACTATAGGCACCATCTCTCCCTACTATACCTGCTATCCCACAGCCCCAGTCCCTTCCCAGAGGCTATTATCCCCCCACTGCTACTATAGGCACCATCTCTCCCTACTATACCTGCTATCCCACAGCCCCAGTCCCTTCCCAGAGGCTATTATCCCCCCACTGCTACTATAGGCACCATCTCTCCCTACTATACCTGCTATCCCACAGCCCCAGTCCCTTCCCAGAGGCTATTATCCCCCCACTGCTACTATAGGCACCATCTCTCCCTACTATACCTGCTATCCCACAGCCCCAGTCCCTTCCCAGAGGCTATTATCCCCCCACTGCTACTATAGGCACCATCTCTCCCTACTATACCTGCTATCCCACAGCCCCAGTCCCTTCCCAGAGGCTATTATCCCCCCACTGCTACTATAGGCACCATCTCTCCCTACTATACCTGCTATCCCACAGCCCCAGTCCCTTCCCAGAGGCTATTATCCTCCCACTGCTACTATAGGCACCATCTCTCCCTACTATACCTGCTATCCCACAGCCCCAGTCCCTTCCCAGAGGCTATTATCCCCCCACTGCTACTATAGGCACCATCTCTCCCTACTATACCTGCTATCCCACAGCCCCAGTCCCTTCCCAGAGGCTATTATCCCCCCACTGCTACTATAGGCACCATCTCTCCCTACTATACCTGCTATCCCACAGCCCCAGTCCCTTCCCAGAGGCTATTATCCCCCCACTGCTACTATAGGCACCATCTCTCCCTACTATACCTGCTATCCCACAGCCCCAGTCCCTTCCCAGAGGCTATTATCCCCCCACTGCTACTATAGGCACCATCTCTCCCTACTATACCTGCTATCCCACAGCCCCAGTCCCTTCCCAGAGGCTATTATCCCCCCACTGCTACTATAGGCACCATCTCTCCCTACTATACCTGCTATCCCACAGCCCCAGTCCCTTCCCAGAGGCTATTATCCCCCCCACTGCTACTATAGGCACCATCTCTCCCTACTATACCTGCTATCCCACAGCCCCAGTCCCTTCCCAGAGGCTATTATCCCCCCACTGCTACTATAGGCACCATCTCTCCCTACTATACCTGCTATCCCACAGCCCCAGTCCCTTCCCAGAGGCTATTATCCCCCCACTGCTACTATAGGCACCATCTCTCCCTACTATACCTGCTATCCCACAGCCCCAGTCCCTTCCCAGAGGCTATTATCCCCCACTGCTACTATAGGCACCATCTCTCCCTACTATACCTGCTATCCCACAGCCCCAGTCCCTTCCCAGAGGCTATTATCCCCACTGCTACTATAGGCACCATCTCTCCCTACTATACCTGCTATCCCACAGCCCCAGTCCCTTCCCAGAGGCTATTATCCCCCACTGCTACTATAGGCACCATCTCTCCCTACTATACCTGCTATCCCACAGCCCCAGTCCCTTCCCAGAGGCTATTATCCCCCACTGCTACTATAGGCACCATCTCTCCCTACTATACCTGCTATCCCACAGCCCCAGTCCCTTCCCAGAGGCTATTATCCCCCACTGCTACTATAGGCACCATCTCTCCCTACTATACCTGCTATCCCCACAGCCCCAGTCCCTTCCCAGAGGCTATTATCCCCCACTGCTACTATAGGCACCATCTCTCCCTACTATACCTGCTATCCCACAGCCCCAGTCCCTTCCCAGAGGCTATTATCCCCCCACTGCTACTATAGGCACCATCTCTCCCTACTATACCTGCTATCCCACAGCCCCAGTCCCTTCCCAGAGGCTATTATCCCCCCCACTGCTACTATAGGCACCATCTCTCCCTACTATACCTGCTATCCCACAGCCCCAGTCCCTTCCCAGAGGCTATTATCCCCCCCACTGCTACTATAGGCACCATCTCTCCCTACTATACCTGCTATCCCACAGCCCCAGTCCCTTCCCAGAGGCTATTATCCCCCCACTGCTACTATAGGCACCATCTCTCCCTACTATACCTGCTATCCCACAGCCCCAGTCCCTTCCCAGAGGCTATTATCCCCCCACTGCTACTATAGGCACCATCTCTCCCTACTATACCTGCTATCCCACAGCCCCAGTCCCTTCCCAGAGGCTATTATCCCCCCCACTGCTACTATAGGCACCATCTCTCCCTACTATACCTGCTATCCCACAGCCCCAGTCCCTTCCCAGAGGCTATTATCCCCCCACTGCTACTATAGGCACCATCTCTCCCTACTATACCTGCTATCCCACAGCCCCAGTCCCTTCCCAGAGGCTATTATCCCCCCACTGCTACTATAGGCACCATCTCTCCCTACTATACCTGCTATCCCACAGCCCCAGTCCCTTCCCAGAGGCTATTATCCCCCCCACTGCTACTATAGGCACCATCTCTCCCTACTATACCTGCTATCCCACAGCCCCAGTCCCTTCCCAGAGGCTATTATCCCCCCACTGCTACTATAGGCACCATCTCTCCCTACTATACCTGCTATCCCACAGCCCCAGTCCCTTCCAGAGGCTATTATCCCCCCACTGCTACTATAGGCACCATCTCTCCCTACTATACCTGCTATCCCACAGCCCCAGTCCCTTCCCAGAGGCTATTATCCCCCCACTGCTACTATAGGCACCATCTCTCCCTACTATACCTGCTATCCCACAGCCCCAGTCCCTTCCCAGAGGCTATTATCCCCCACTGCTACTATAGGCACCATCTCTCCCTACTATACCTGCTATCCCACAGCCCCAGTCCCTTCCCAGAGGCTATTATCCCCCCACTGCTACTATAGGCACCATCTCTCCCTACTATACCTGCTATCCCACAGCCCCAGTCCCTTCCCAGAGGCTATTATCCCCCCACTGCTACTATAGGCACCATCTCTCCCTACTATACCTGCTATCCCACAGCCCCAGTCCCTTCCCAGAGGCTATTATCCCCCCCCTTCCCAGAGGCTATTATCCCCCCACTGCTACTATAGGCACCATCTCTCCCTACTATACCTGCTATCCCAGCCCCAGTCCCTTCCAGAGGCTATTATCCCCCCACTGCTACTATAGGCACCATCTCTCCCTACTATACCTGCTATCCCACAGCCCCAGTCCCTTCCCAGAGGCTATTACCCCCCACTGCTACTATAGGCACCATCTCTCCCTACTATACCTGCTATCCACAGCCCCAGTCCCTTCCCAGAGGCTATTATCCCCCCACTGCTACTATAGGCACCATCTCTCCCTACTATACCTGCTATCCCACAGCCCAGTCCCTTCCAGAGGCTATTATCCCCCCACTGCTACTATAGGGCACCATCTCTCCACTACTATACCTGCTATCCCACAGCCCCAGTCCCTTCCCAGAGGCTATTATCCCCCCCACTGCTACTATAGGCACCATCTCTCCCTACTATACCTGCTATCCTACAGCCCAGTCCCTTCCCAGAGGCTGATTATCCCCCACTGCTACTATAGGCACCATCTCTCCCTACTATACCTGCTATCCCACAGCCCCAGTCCCTTCCCAGAGGCTATTATCCCCCCACTGCTACTATAGGCACCATCTCTCCCTACTATACCTGCTATCCTACAGCCCCAGTCCCTTCCCAGAGGCTGTTATCCCACTGCTACTATAGGCACCATCTCTCCCTACTATACCTGCTATCCCACAGCCCCAGTCCCTTCCCAGAGGCTATTATCCCCCCACTGCTACTATAGGCACCATCTCTCCCTACTATACCTGCTATCCTACAGCCCCAGTCCCTTCCCAGAGGCTATTATCCCACTGCTACTATAGGCACCATCTCTCCCTACTATACCTGCTATCCTACAGCCCCAGTCCCTTCCCAGAGGCTATTATCCCACTGCTACTATAGGCACCATCTCTCCCTACTATACCTGCTATCCCACAGCCCTTTTGGCTGGTATCTGCGCGGTTTGTCTGGATAAACAAGGACATTGTGGCAGTTAAAATACAAACATAAACAGCGAGTACAGATGGAAAGGTTCTTCCCTGACTCAAGGGCACTAAATGCCTCATATGTTTGATTAAAAATGCTTTCATCAATTAAGGACTTGGATTTTATGGTGCATTAGGGTGATGGATAAGGTTGATTGTAGGAATCTCTTAGTGAAATATCAATGTAATGCACCCGGCTGGGGGGTTCGTCCCCTGAGGAGGGGGGGTGATATCATCTCTTCTCTCTATTAACTCTCTTTCCTTTCACTGCTCCCCCCACTAATGAATCCTTCTAGTAGGAAGAGTAGGAAGAGTGTTACGTACTGACTTTTTCTTGTCCATTTAAAGGTAAAGTATTACTATTTGGGTTTAAAGCTCTGCCTGCGCAGAACGTATCATTACCTGGTTGAATCAGCCCCATGTTGTGCTCCGTGTGTCATTATAGCAATTTGAGTGTGTATTATAGCTCCTGATCGATCCCTTGACTTCACCATTTTAGCCTGAATTTATTTGCCCTGTTGCTTTCTGGACTCTTCTCCTCGGAGGGGTTTGTATAAAAAAAAATCAAGAAAGTGGGGGGGGGGGGGTTATATTGGGCAGTGTATGGTGTGCATATGGGTTCATATGGGTGCTGCTGCCTGCCCTATAGAAAGCAATACAATGAAAGGCTGCCAATCAGAAGATTCCTGGGCATCAGAGGGGTTCATTCCTACTGGGTCAGGAAGTCCTGGTTCTGTAACCTATGCCCTGTACTGGCCCAGGGGTAGCGTAGTCTATAAAACAGGAGGGGACACATGGCTCCCCCTCTTAGGACCCCCCAGTCTGGGGTGGATAGGGTATCAAATTCACACCAAATTGACTCTCTGTTAGGGTTGCCTCCCAGCCAGTATGGTACCGGCCTAGCCAATAAACATCTGCTAAGACTGGGGCTATTATTAGAAATTTACCCGCAATGTAGTTGCCAGTAAATTTGTAACACCCTTAAAATGAGCCCCTGGGCTGCCCCCCATCTGCCCCGATTTTACCTTTTGCCCCCCTCCCACCGATCCTCTTCATAACTCGTCCTTCATCTGCCCCTGCATCATAGCCCCGCCCCTTTTAGTCATTGAACGCATATTTTATTCCACTGCCCGCCCATTTTGTGCTCAATCACCCCCCCCAACATCCCCCAACATTCCCCTTGACGAGGAAGGGGAGCAATTTTAGCCTCTGGGTGGGAGGGGTTTCTAATTTGTTAGGGAAAAAATATATTTTGTCTATTTTTTCTGCCCAGTTGAGAGTATTGGTTAGACATACAGGGTAATAAATGGGTAAGTGTCCCTTTAAGAGAGTCCCTATTGCACCCAATTACACTAGTCACAACCTGCACGAGATCGAACCATTGGGGGGGATTTGCAGCCGATAAACTGAATTCTGAGACTTTTTGGGCGAGATTCTGATTTCAGTTCTACTTTCCATTATCCTCCTCTCCAGTCCCGATTCCTCCGGGAGCCGACCTTTAGCTTCACCCCCTCGCGCCAATTAATCAGCATGTAACAGCCACTTAATGCCCTGTCCATTAGAGATTATGCTTTAATTGCATTGATCAAATATCCCCATTCAGTTAAACTGGCAATGCATCATCCGCCGCAGGTTAATGCCACTGCCTCCCGCGCCCGCCGCGTCCCCCCAGCCAAATAATCGCCTAAAAATACAATTATCAATAGTGATTTGCCAGCGAAAATAAAAGCTAAATGGCAAATACATGAGTGAACTTGTCCGATATCCCCCCAGGAACTGTATGTACATAGGGGGGGATTCATTAGGGGCTTATGGGAAATGTACTGGGCAGGGCTGTGCTGAGATCTCTGCCCCCCACATTAGGTGTATCCCCCCAACATTCCCCTTTATATAGGGGCTTATGGGAAATGTACTGGGCAGGGCTGTGCTGAGATCTCTGCCCCCCACATTAGGTGTATCCCCCCAACATTCCCCTTTATATAGGGACTTATGGGAAATGTACTGGGCAGGGCTGTGCTGAGATCTCTGCCCCCCACATTAGGTGTATCCCCCCAACATTCCCCTTTATATAGGGGCTTATGGGAAATGTACTAGGCAGGGCTGTGCTGAGATCTCTGCCCCCCACATTAGGTGTATCCCCCCAACATTCCCCTTTATATAGAGGCTTATGGGAAATGTACTGGGCAGGGCTGTGCTGAGATCTCTGCCCCCCACATTAGGTGTATCCCCCCAACATTCCCCTTTATATAGGGGCTTATGGGAAATGTACTGGGCAGGGCTGTGCTGAGATCTCTGCCCCCCACATTAGGTGTATCCCCCCAACATTCCCCTTTATATAGGGGCTTATGGGAAATGCACTGGGCAGGGCTGTGCTGAGATCTCTGCCCCCCACGTTAGGTGTATCCCCCCAACATTCCCCTTTATATAGGGACTTATGGGAAATGTACTGGGCAGGGCTGTGCTGAGATCTCTGCCCCCCACATTAGGTGTATCCCCCCAACATTCCCCTTTATATAGGGGCTTATGGGAAATGTACTGGGCAAGGCTGTGCTGAGATCTCTGCCCCCCACATTAGGTGTATCCCCCCAACATTCCCCTTTATATAGGGGCTTATGGGAAATGTACTGGGCAGGGCTGTGCTGAGATCTCTGCCCCCCACATTAGGTGTATCCCCCCAACATTCCCCTTTATATAGGGGCTTATGGGAAATGTACTGGGCAGGGCTGTGCTGGGATCTCTGCCCCCCACATTAGGTGTATCCCCCCCAACATTCCCCTTTATATAGGGGCTTATGGGAAATGCACTGGGCAGGGCTGTGCTGAGATCTCTGCCCCCCACGTTAGGTGTATCCCCCCAACATTCCCCTTTATATAGGGACTTATGGGAAATGTACTGGGCAGGGCTGTGCTGAGATCTCTGCCCCCCACATTAGGTGTATCCCCCCAACATTCCCCTTTATATAGGGGCTTATGGGAAATGTACTGGGCAGGGCTGTGCTGGGATCTCTGCCCCCCACATTAGGTGTATCCCCCCAACATTCCCCTTTATATAGGGGCTTACGGGAAATGTACTGGGCAGGGCTGCGCTGAGATCTCTGCCCCCCACATTAGGTGTATCCCCCCAACATTCCCCTTTATATAGGGGCTTATGGGAAATGTACTGGGCAGGGCTGTGCTGAGATCTCTGCCCCCAACATTAGGTGTATCCCCCCAACATTCCCCTTTATATAGGGACTTATGGGAAATGTACTGGGCAGGGCTGTGCTGAGATCTCTGCCCCCCACGTTAGGTGTATCCCCCCAACATTCCCCTTTATATAGGGGCTTATGGGAAATGCACTGGGCAGGGCTGTGCTGAGATCTCTGCCCCCCACGTTAGGTGTATCCCCCCAACATTCCCCTTTATATAGGGGCTTATGGGAAATGCACTGGGCAGGGCTGTGCTGAGATCTCTGCCCCCAACATTAGGTGTATCCCCCCAACAACCACCCAGCAGGGGTGTGGCCCCTAATCCCAGATATCCCCCGTGCTGCCCATTTAGGGCCCATTCAGTATAAGGGCACATTCTGTACCTAAGAACCCAAGACTGATCTATCACCGGCCCCTAAATAATCACTCGCTGTAACAATTTGCCCTTAAAATCATTTTGCAAGAAACTTGGGTGTTTGAGCGCGACGGCGATGGCTGAATTATTAATCCGTCTGGCATCCGGGCGCCATTACTCAACTGACTCTTAGGAGGACACATTTCCGTAACCTCCTCACCTACAAGATTTATTCTACTCGCTTAATTAGAGGAATAAATCCCGGGGTTATTTCTGAAACCCTTTTGTGCCGTTGGGCACAGCCGCCTGTGTTTATCTGTTGCTTTTATGTCCCTTCCCCGTCTCCTATCTCTGGGATAAAAGCAATAATTCCATTACGCTCAACGGCACCGTTTCAGTAAAAACCATGATCGGCCGCAAAACCCTTGTATCTGATTGGCATTCTTCATTGGGAAAAAAAGCCAATGTTTCCTGCTCGCCGGTTGGCACAGAACAGAGACCAATTAGACGGAAGGTTATACGGCCCTGTCATGTATATGGGAGGAGTCTGATAAGTGAACCCTGGGAATGGGAAGCCGGGGGGCTGATTGACACCAATAACTGCAGATTCCCCCACTCCCTGGCACTTAGGGCAGAAGCAGAGCTGGAAACAAGTTTGAAGGCCAATTAGGGTGAGATTCGCTTTCCTGGATATTCTTGGGACAATGTCTGTAGACAGTGTGGGACTGGCCCCCAGGATACCAGGAAAACTCCCGGTGGGCCCTCCCTGCTCCCCCAGCCATTTGCCTTGTATGCCTATACCATGTCCATTACTCAGTTCTATATGAGAAGAAATGGAGGAAAGAATAGATAATACAGGTATCGGACCCCTTATCCGGAAACCCATTATCCAGAAAGTTCTGAATTACAGAAGGGCCATCTCCCATAGACTCAATTTTAATCAAATAATTCACGTTTTTAAAAATGATTCCCTTTTCTCTGTAATAATAAAACAGTACCTGTACTTGATCCCAACTAAGATATAATTACCCCTTATTGGGGCAGAACAGCCCTATTGGGTTTATTTCATGGTTAAATGATTCCCTTTTCTCTGTAATAATAAAACAGTACCTGTACTTGATCCCAACTAAGATATAATTACCCCTTATTGGGGCAGAACAGCCCTATTGGGTTTATTTCATGGTTAAATGATTCCCTTTTCTCTGTAATAATAAAACAGTACCTGTACTTGATCCCAACTAAGATATAATTACCCCTTATTGGGGCAGAACAGCCCTATTGGGTTTATTTAATGGTTAAATGATTCCCTTTTCTCTGTAATAATAAAACAGTACCTGTACTTGATCCCAACTAAGATATAATTACCCCTTATTGGGGCAGAACAGCCCTATTGGGTTTATTTCATGGTTAAATGATTCCCTTTTCTCTGTAATAATAAAACAGTACCTGTACTTGATCCCAACTAAGATATAATTACCCCTTATTGGGGCAGAACAGCCCTATTGGGTTTATTTCATGGTTAAATGATTCCCTTTTCTCTGTAATAATAAAACAGTACCTGTACTTGATCCCAACTAAGATATAATTACCCCTTATTGGGGCAGAACAGCCCTATTGGGTTTATTTAATGGTTAAATTATTCCCTTTTCTCTGTAATAATAAAACAGTACCTGTACTTGATCCCAACTAAGATATAATTACCCCTTATTGGGGGCAGAACAGCCCTATTGGGTTTATTTCATGGTTAAATGATTCCCTTTTCTCTGTAATAATAAAACAGTACCTGTACTTGATCCCAACTAAGATATAATTACCCCTTATTTGGGGCAGAACAGCCCTATTGGGGTTATTTAATGGTTAAATGATTCCCTTTTCTCTGTAATAATAAAACAGTACCTGTACTTGATCCCAACTAAGATATAATTACCCCTTATTGGGGGCAGAACAGCCCTATTGGGTTTAATTACTGTTTAAATAATTTTAGTAGCAGACTTAAGGTAGGAGATCCGAATTACGAAAAGATCCCTTATCTGGAAAACCCCAGGTCTCGAGCTTTATGGATAATGGGTCCCGTACCTGTAGTATGATAAAAGAAGTAATTAAGAGATTTAAGGTTTCTGTTGGGCCCCCCAGTCCGACACTGTTCCTAGATAGGATTTTTAGCACTAGATAAAGATGGATGGATATGGGATACAGCCCGGCCTATCCAGGAGGGGTATCAGCAGGTCGTTATTACTAAGCCGCTATTGGTGGAATCGGAGTGACTTCGGGTAACACAATCCGCCGCTGGATTTCCTTCTGATGAAGTCTATGCCGATATATTTGGGAACAACAGAAACGGGAGGTTTATAAAAAGCCATTTCTATTTCGGGTCGGGCACAAAGATGGCAGTGAATAGAAATGAGGTGACGGCCATTAATGCAATTCCTCTCTGGCTCGTCTCGCTCGGGCCCCCCCTCCCTCTCCCCGATGCAAAGTGACCCAATTGCCGGCTCAAAACTGCCGACGTTTGACAGAACGTGCCAACTGGGTCCCGGTGACATAAATGCTCCAGGAAGCCAGGTGCCAGGGCCCATTAGTCCCGGATCTAAGTGCCGGCTAGGATTCCGACTTGGCGCCCAACAGGCAGAGATATGCTAATGAGCCGGCAGTTTGTTCCTATCACAGTCTCCCGCTCAGCACTTCTGTCGACAGTCGGACCTTCATCTGCTGACTCAGCCATTCTCACCTCATCTTTCTAACGTGCGTCTACTCTCTCTGTAAGGAATGGCGGCAGCTTTGTACCAAGCAGGGGGGGCCCTACAGACAAATATCCTGATTAATGGACTGCTTTAAACTCCGCCCACGTTACCTACCCCTTGGGTGTTTGTGGTAAATATAATGTAGCATAAAAAAAAAAAGAAAAAGAAAAGATTGATCATTAATAAATATGGTGGTGCCATTGTACTGTTGTTTTTACTAATAAGCCCCAGGATCGAGAGCCTTAAAGGGTAGTGATGAGCGAATATGTTCCATTGCGCTTCGCCGAAAAATTTGCGAATCTTTCAAAAGATCCGCAAAACGGCGAAAAATTCGCAAGATGGTGAAAATGTTGTGCGACAAAAAAAAATTGTCGCACAGCTATTATTTCGTCGCCCGCAGCTATTATTTCGTCACCCGCAGCTATTCTTTCATCGCCCACGGCTATTATTTTGTCACGCGGCTATTGTTTCGTCGCCCGCGGCTATTATTTTGTCGTGCGACTATTGTTTCGTCGCCTGCGGCTATTATTTTGTCGTGCAGCTATTGTTTCGTCGCCCGCGGCTATTATTCTGTCGCCCTCGGCTATTCTTTTGACGCACGGCTATTCTTTTGTCGCCCGTGGCTATTCTTTTGTCTGCCGCGGCTATTATTTCGATGCGCGGCTATTCTTTTTTGACACGGCAGCAATTTTTGGACGTGTGGCGAATTTTTTCATCCGTTTCGCGAAACAATCCGCCAATGGCGAAACGCAGAAATTCGCTGCAAATCCATACCTGGCGAAACATTTCGCCCATCACTATTAAAGGGAATGTAAACCCCAAAATACAAATATGCCTAATGAAATATAATATCATTCAAACAGCTTCCCACTATCAATTGGTTAAAAATGTACAATGGTTTTAACGTTATTCACAAATGTAATTGCTATTGAAAGCCGTATCTGTCGGCCATGATGGATCCACGACTACAAACAATGTATCAAATATCAGCCTTCTTCACACTTTTGTTAATCGGCTTTTGATACATTGTATCTCAGAGCAACCAGGGCAGGGAATAGGATCAGTCAGACACTGCCAGGGCAAGAACTAGGGGCAGGCAGAAGAGGCACGTGCCTAGGGAACAATGGGGAGGGGCCTAGTTCTGGGCCATTTCCCCCCCCCACCATCCACATGTGGGCTACCTCCCTCCCCTGTCTGCAGTGCCGCAACCCGGCAGCACTCCTCGCCATTCCCCTGTGTGTGCACCCCCGTACCCCTGTTCACGCATACGGACACATAGGGGAGGGGCTGGGTGAGGAGGAGGAGCTTGCCTCGGTGCTGCTGTCAGTACAAATTGCGCTAACAAATAACTTTGAAAGCAGTGGAAATATATCATGATTATATACTGGAAAGTTGCTTAGAATTAGATTATCTCTCAATAGGTAACCTTTTAGTTTTGGGGTCACATCCCCTTTTGCAGCTTTCAAATGGGGGTCACTGACCCCGGCAGCCAAACCCTATTGCTCTGTGAGGCTCCAGTTTTATTGTTATTGTTACTTTTTATTCCTTATCTTTCTATTCAGCCCCTCCCATATTCATATACCTGTCTCTCTTTCAAACCACTCCCTGGTTGCTAAGGTAATTTGGACCCTAGCAACCAGCTGCTATTACCCCAAATTGAAATAATTAAAAAACTACAAATAATAAAAAATGAAGACCAATTGCAAATTGTCTCAGAATATTACTCTCTACATCATACTGAAAGTTAACCCTATGGTGAACAACCCCCTTTCTGCCTAGTGAGAATAACTGCAAACCCAATAGCATTAACCCTTCCTTCCAACAAATGGTGACTGGAGCCCATACACATTCGAGGAAGGAACTGTCCCTGTACAATTGCAGCCAATCAGAAGCCGATACACGAGGAAATAAAGAAGCCGAGCTGATTACTATTTGTGGGCGCACAACATTAATTACCTCTTCATAGCGGGGGGGGGGGGGGCGAGAGTGATATCTCAGCAGAATTCTATGGGTGCGGCAGACAAGGGGGGACAGAAAGCCTAGATGCGGTTTGAATGGAAAGAGAATAATTGGAGCAGCCGCAGCGAAAGATAGAGCTACAGTATGAGGGTGAATAGAATTCTCCAGGGGGGGGGGGGTATCCAATATATGATTGACAATCACTTTTACTTTCCATTCAGCACTTCCTAAATATCCCTAGATGGCAAATGCATAAGATTTCAGGGGGATACAAAGCTACAAAGCACCCTGCTCATTTCCCGTGCCCCCCCCCCCCCACCTTACCCTGTTACCACTCCCACTCCATCCACCCAGGACCCCCACTTCACACTCCCCCTGTGCTGCTTGTTCCACCCTTGCTGATTAGCTGCTCTCTTATTGAGCCCCAAATACATACAAACCCAAAAAAATGAATATTTACACTTTCTTCAAACGCAATTCTGATGAATCAGCCCATTCTGTAGTCACTAATGTATAAAGCTCATGGGGTTAAACATGAAAGAGCTGCCTTTAATGCATTTAAATGCCCCCCACCCGCTGTTCAGTTCAGGAAATCCTCATCCTTTTTATAGAATCATTTCAAGGGCTATATGGGAAAGTGTAGCTCTAGCCCAGTAACCTGTCGGTAACCTCTCAACCAATCAAAAATTAACCTTTCCCTTTCTGACTGTGCAAGAACATATTAAAGCTCTGTTATACAGATAGCTAGAATCTCAGCCATAAAGCAGGGCAGGACTGCTGCTTACAATGGGGGGATCAGATAGGATCTGTGCCACTGTGACAGAATGCTCTGTTATACAGATAGCTAGAATCTCAGCCATAAAGCAGGGTAGGACTGCTGCTTACAATGGGGGGATCAGATAGGATCTGTGCCACTGTGACAGAATGCTCTGTTATACAGATAGCTAGAATCTCAGCCATAAAGCAGGGCAGGACTGCTGCTTACAATGGGGGGATCAGATAGGATCTGTGCCACTGTGACAGAATGCTCTGTTATACAGATAGCTAGAATCTCAGCCATAAAGCAGGGCAGGACTGCTGCTTACAATGGGGGGGGGGGGGGGGGGGGGATCAGATAGGATCAGACAGAATGCTCTGTTATACAGATAGCTAGAATCTAAAAGGCGGTTTCAGCCATAGAATAAGGACAGGCAGTTGGCAGGGCAATGGAAGCTGACAGTTAGGGGAGGCCGTGATTACCAGGTTTAGATACAGTCACATTTAATCACCAGAAAGACTTGACTTGGCACAGCGACACTTTATGCGAAAGCTCCGACATGGGCTGTGACACCCCAACTCTCTGGTGACCCCACAGTAGCCGCCCTGCTGTCCCCTATAATCTCCAGGGCAGGGGTAACTAGACGATGGCAGAATGTACCAGGCTTGGAAATGTGTGATTTACTCTGTAGCAGCCAATACGCCGGCTGCTTCTGATTAGGGAGCACGTTGCCATAGCAACTAATGTTGATCTGCTTAAAGAATGCAAGTTCCGAGGGGCAGAACTGTAATCCCACCCTGACCAATGCCCCCCGCGGGGCAACCTACACGCGGGCAGAATCCTAATGAGCTGGGCGGCCAATCGTCGCTCTCCGATACCCACGGATTATGTTATGGGGGCACAATTCCAACAGCAGGGGGTTTAACCCTTTGTCTGCCGGACAGGCACATCCATACTCACTACTTGGGGAGCTTGGGGCTGTTTTTAGGGTACAGAGGCAAGTTTGGCCCTATGGAAAGCCACTGCTCTTATTGTTATTTCCTTACTGCATTGTGATTGGTCTGATCTCAGTGGATGTTGGACTCTTTAGGTTCAAGGCCCCATTAAGCCGCCTGGGACCCCCTTGCCTTATAAGAAGGGTAAAGATATAAGAATCTATTGGTGTATCAGTACTTCAGACCCCCGATGGGCCTACCTGACTGATATTCAGCCTAAAATTGGCCACGATTGGCAAGGTTTGATTTTCCCATCGAACCGAGGACCCCATTGGCTCGTTGATGCTATCCCCAGTCCAACGGCCCATATACCCACCATTTTAATTCAGTTGCTTGGCCCTAGGGCCAAACTATTGGATTATTCCAATATAGGTGGGCCAATCGGGGGTGGATTGTACCATGTATGGCCACGTTTAGAAATGTCTTCGGTGGGCACTGTGTATGGGGGCAATTGGGGGCACTGTGTATAGGGCATTGTCTTTGGGGGGCACTGTGTATAGGGCATTGTCTTTGGGGGGCACTGTGTATGGGGGCAATTGGGGGCACTGTGTATAGGGCATTGTCTTTGGGGGGCACTGTGTATGGGGGAAATTGGGGGCACTGTGTATAGGGCATTGTCTTTGGGGGGCACTGTGTATAGGGCATTGTTTTCGGGGGGCACTGTGTATGAGGGCAATTGGGGCAGTGTGTATGGGGGCACTGTCTTCAGGGGGCACTGTGTATGTGGGCATGGTATATGGGGGCAATTGGGGGCACTGTGTATGGGGGAACTGTGTATGGGTGAAATTGGGGGCACTGTGTATGGGGAAATTGGGTGCACTGTGTATGGGGGCAATTGGGGGCACTGTGTATGGGGGCACTTGGGGGCACTGTGTATGGGGAAATTGGGGGAACTGTGTATGAGAGCAATTGGGGCACTGTGTATGGGGGCAATTGGGGGCACTGTGTATGTGGGGTACTGTGTTAGGAGGGCCCTGATACTTTTTATGTCTGTGTGTCCTTTGTACTGATGGGAGGGGCCCTGTGGGAGGGGGCCCCGTGATTTCTGATGGTGGCCCTGGGTGGGCATATTGGGAGATGCCAAACAAGTGGATCGCACCATGTATGGCCACATTCCTTTTCTATTTGAAACAAGTGGGCAAGAAGCAGCAGTCGGAGTCAGTCGGTCTGGGTGACAGTCACCCCCGGAGCGAGACAGTTGCCCAGTAGAGATACACATTTAACACTCTCCTATAATAAACTCCTTGAGAAAATGTAGCCGAACCCACGGCGAGAGCCCACGGGGCTAATGAGACACGAGCGCAGATGGACGCGGCGTGACGCCGGGATCCTTTGACGGAACTAAAGGTCAGACAAGCCATTCTCCCTGATCTCCCCGAGACGCGCATTTAGCAGCAGTCGGACTCCAATAACGTGACATTTAGCGGGGATGACAGTTTTACTCGCTCTCCAGACAGTATCGGCCGCGGGTTTAACCCTCGTGGGACAGGTCTTTACTTTCACTCCCAGGGCCGTGTCCGCTCTCAGCTCAACCTTATAGATTGTAAGCTCTTGTGACTGGGGCTCAGCCAAATCCAGAGGCGTAACTATATATTAGGGATGCACCCAATCCCAGATTCCTCATTTGCATAAATTAGCATATGCTAATTAGCATCCAGAAAAGGGTTAACTGGGAGGGGGGGAAACTTTTAACCCTTCCGAATTCCAATTAGCATATGCTAATTAGGATTCGGATTCGGTTCGAAATTCGGCAGAATCCGCCAGGGTTAATTTGGGGGTTTGGCTGAACCCCCCCAAAAATGGGTTTGGTGCATCCCTACTGTATATACAACAGACCCTAAGGTTGCGGGGGGGGGGTCTCTAACTTAAATATAGTGGTGTAGTCAGGGCCGGGAGGTGCGGTTGGGGCTGGGAGGGGGGGCAGAGGGGCCGGGAGGGGGGGTGGAGGGGGCAGAGGGGCTGGGAGGGGGGGTGGAGGGGGCAGAGGGGCTGGGAGGGAGGCAGAGGGGCTAGGAAGGGGGGGTGGGGGCTGGGAGGGGGTTGGGGGCAGAGGGGCTGGAAAGGGGGGACAGAGGGGGTGGGGCAGAGGGGCTGGGAGGGGGGGCAGAGGGGCTGGGAGGGGGGGCAGAGGAGCTGGGAGGGGGTTGGGGGCAGAGGAGCTGGGAGGGGGTTGGGGGCAGAGGAGCTGGAAAGGGGGGGGGGCAGAGGGGGTGGGGGCAGAGGGGCTGGGAGGGGGTTGGGGGCAGAGGGGTGGGGGGTGGTGGCAGAGGGTCTGGGAGGGGGGCAGAGGGGCTGGGAGGGGGGCTGGAGGGGGCAGAGGGGCTGGGAGGGGGGGTGGAGGGGCTCAGAGGGGGGGCAGAGGGGCTCAGAGGGGGGGCAGAGGGGGTGGCGGGGGGTGAAGGGGGCAGAGGGGTTGGGAGGGGGGGCAGAGGGGCTGGGAGGGGGGGGCAGAGGGGCTGGGAGGGGGCAGAGGGGCTGGGAGGGGGGGCAGAGGGGCTGGGAGGGGGCAGAGGGGCTGGGAGGGGGGGCAGAGGGGCTGGGAGGGGGCGCGGAGGGGCTGGGAGGGGGGCGGAGGGGCTGGGAGGGGGAGCGGAGGGGCTGGGAGGGGGGGCAGAGGGGCTGGGAGGGGGGGCAGAGGGGCTGGGAGGGGGCAGAGGGGCTGGGAGGGGGGCAGAGGGGCTGGGAGGGGGAGCGGAGGGGCTGGGAGGGGGGGCAGAGGGGCTGGGAGGGGGGGCAGAGGGCTGGTCGCACCAGGCCCTCTCAAAAGATTTTTCTGCGGGGGGGCCCAGCGAGGCCAAGTTCCGCCACTGGTTGAATCCCAAAGTTCTGAGCTTGTGCGGCTGCTGTAGGGAAATTAGATTGCGAGCTCTACAGGGCAGGAACTGATAGGAATGATTAACCCTTGTTACAAAGAGCAGAGTTAAAGGATTCTTTCCCCACATTTGCCCATAGGAAGCCATTACCGCGTAGGAGAGACCCCCCCGCTCTGACGCGCCGCTGTCTCTCTATAAATAAATGGCCGTGGAAATAGAGGTCCCAACACGGTCACGGCCCGAGAAGGAGGGAAAAAATGACTTTCAGAGGGAACTTAATTAAAACTGCCCGTGAGTCGGGCGCCAGCGAGTAACGGCTCTTCCCATTGGCTTCCTGTCACTCAGGGGCCACCGCCGCCGCCTCTCTCATAATTAGAGAAAGGACTTCATTAAAGGCATGAAAAGCAATTTCACACCTTGGAATTGACCTCGTTAGTGACTCCCCGGGTTGTGGGGTCTTAATCATGGGACCTGCGCAACTGCAACACCGGCCATTAACCCACTCACTGCTGGGCTCCTTCTAGCAATGGCAACACCGGCCATTAACCCACTCACTGCTGGGCTCCTTCTAGCAACTGCAACACCGGCCATTAACCCACTCACTGCTGGGCTCCTTCTAGCAACTGCAACACCGGCCATTAACCCACTCACTGCTGGGCTCCTTCTAGCAACTGCAACACTGGCCATTAACCCACTCACTGCTGGGCTCCTTCTAGCAATGGCAACACTGCCCATTAACCCACTCACTGCTGGGCTCCTTCTAGCAATGGCAACACTGGCCATTAACCCACTCACTGCTGGGCTCCTTCTAGCAACTGCAACACTGGCCATTAACCCACTCACTGCTGGGCTCCTTCTAGCAATGGCAACACCATCCATTAACCCACTCACTGCTGGGCTTCTTCTAGCAATGGCAACACCGGCCATTAACCCACTCACTGCTGGGCTCCTTCTAGCAATGGCAACACCGGCCATTAACCCACTCACTGCTGGGCTCCTTCTAGCAATGGCAACACCGGCCATTAACCCACTCACTGCTGGGCTCCTTCTAGCAATGGCAACACCGGCCATTAACCCACTCACTGCTGGGCTCCTTCTAGCAATGGCAACACTGGCCATTAACCCACTCACTGCTGGGCTCCTTCTAGCAATGGCAACACTGGCCATTAACCCACTCACTGCTGGGCTCCTTCTAGCAATGGCAACACTGGCCATTAACCCACTCACTGCTGGGCTCCTTCTAGCAATGGCAACACTGGCCATTAACTCCATCACTGCTGGGCTTCTTCTAGCAATGGCAACACCATCCATTAACCCACTCACTGCTGGGCTTCTTCTAGCAATGGCAACACCGGCCGTTAACCCACTCAAGCTGGACCCCATCCAAGCACTGCAGCACCAGTCATTAACTCATGAACTGCTGGGCTTCCTCTATGAATGGACGCATAAGCCCCATTAACTCATAGAGTGCCATAATTGCAACAGTGGCCATTAACTCACTACTGGGCTATTAATGATCCGGCACAACTCCTAGGAACCTCACCATTGGCCGATGGGTGGAACTAACTGACCAATAGGCTTAGTCTAGAAACTGCAGCACTGGTTGTTAACTCACTAAGCGCTGGACTTTGTCTATGAAGTGCTATGCAAGACATTAACCAGCTCACTGCTGGACTTCCTCTAGGAACTACAATACTGGGTGTTAACTCACTCACTGCTGGGCTTCCTCCAACCCTGGCCATTAACGCAATAACTGCAACACTGATTATTAACTCAATAAGGGCTCGTAGGAAGTACCTGCCATTAACACATTAAGTGCTGAGCTTCCATGAACAGCATCACTGGCCATTAATTGACTCAGAGATTAAGTGGGGATGTTGGCTTTGAGAAGAAGAGCTGTGGCTTCCATCTCTAAATGGGCCAGTATACTTCAATCAGGGTTGGGCTGGGGGGTACTGGGCCCACTGGGGCTCCCACCCCAGGGCCCCCCTAACCCCCTGTAGGGCCCCCCACCCGACCGGGGAGCGCTGGCAAGGGTTGGGTCTGGGCTGCCAGGCCCACCGGGATTTTTTTTTCCCAGTCCAACCCTGACTTGATGCTTTACAGCCTGCAGCTTCTGGGAGGGCATTGTGGGAGTTATAGTTCAGCTATAGCTTGAAAGCCCCCACTTGGTTGGCATGTAAGAAGGGGGGGCCTTTGCCTGTGTGTAGGGGTTCAGCTGGCAGAAGCCATTCCGAACCCTTTACCCAGACTGTGGCGCCACTCCCCGGGCACCCTGCCAGCGCAAGTCACCCCCGGGGGGGCCCCGTATGGCTCATAAACATTCCCTGGGAGCAGATGGACTCTCCATTGTACAAAAACTCCATCAAACCTGTGAATCCCCGCTGACAAGCCATGTAAATCTGTTAACTCTTTCTGCAGTCGACTCATGTGTATGTGTGCCCAATCAGCGCCAAGGTGGCCCGTGCCCCCGGCTAGGGAATAATGGCAGCCGGAGGGGAGCTTGGAGCCAAGTCTGTGCTCTGTGTGTGGTTATTTAGCTACAAAGTGTCATTAGTCACAACCCGTTAGCGCTGGAGCCTAACGCAGCACATCTCCAGATTGGCTCTTGTGTCGCACAATGCACCCAACGCATTTCACTCATCTCTCTAGCAGGTTTAGAACGAATCTTGGATCTGAAAAATCAGGCATGTTAAATTGCAGAAAAAGCTGATTGCATTGAAAACTCCATCGTTTCATTCAGTTCTAAACATCTGTTAAAAAAAAGCTTAAATAACAAAAGAGCGTGTATCCGGAAACCCGTTATCCAGAAAGCTCCTAATTACGGAAAGCCCATCTCCCATAGACTCCATTTTAATCAAATAATCAGAATTTTAAAACTGATTTCCTTTTTCTCTGTAATAATAAAACAGTACCTGTACTTGATCCCAACTAAGATATAATTACCCCTTATTGGGGGCAGAACAGCCCTATTGGGTTTATTTCATGGTTAAATGATTCCCTTTTCTCTGTAATAATAAAACAGTACCTGTACTTGATCCCAACTAAGATATAATTACCCCTTATTGGGGGCAGAACAGCCCTATTGGGTTTATTTAATGGTTAAATGATTCCCTTTTCTCTGTAATAATAAAACAGTACCTGTACTTGATCCCAACTAAGATATAATTACCCCTTATTGGGGCAGAACAGCCCTATTGGGTTTATTTAATGGTTAAATGATTCCCTTTTCTCTGTAATAATAAAACAGTACCTGTACTTGATCCCAACTAAGATATAATTACCCCTTATTGGGGGCAGAACAGCCCTATTGGGTTTATTTAAAGGGAGAGTTTGCCCCAAACCTGAAGCAAATTTAAAGCTGTTTTGGGCAAATTACCCCCTTGCCTTGTGTATTTGCACACATAACTCTGGGGGGGCAAATTAATTCAAATTTGAAAATACACAAAAATTATGGTCTCAAATAGTTTCAAGATGAAATTTTGAGTTAACTGTTAGTATGATGTAGAGAGTAATATTCTGAGACAATTTGCAATTGGTCTTCATTTTTTTATTATTTGTAGTTTTTTAAATATTTCACTTTTTGTTCAGCAGCTCTCCAGTTTGGAGTTTTAGCAGCTGTCTGGTTGCTAGGGTCCAAGTTACCTTAGCAACCAGAGAGTGGTTTGAATGAGAGACAGGAATATGAATAGGGGAGGGGCTGAATAGAAAGATAAGGAATAAAAAGTAACAATAACAATAAAACTGGAGCCTCACAGAGCAATAGGGTTTGGCTGCCGGGGTCAGTGACCCCCATTTGAAAGCTGCAAAGAGTCAGAAGAAGGAAAATAATTCAAAAACCTTCCAAAATAAATAATAAACAGTGGTGCAAAAAGTAGCTGTTGTGCTTTTCAGCCGTTTCGCTAACTTTTTGGCAAAGTGAATTGAGACAGATTGGCCGATCACTAATATTGAAGACCAATTAAAAAGTTGCTATAAATAGGCCGCTCTATAACACACTCACAGTTAAATTAAAGGTAAACCGCCCCCTTTTTTGCCAATTTTTGTTCCCCAATATCTGTAACCATGAGCGGAACGATGCCATTTGTTTATGATGTAATGTGTTTGCATTTTATCCAATTTCATATGATTGACAGCTCAGATTTTGAAACACATTGATAATAGATAATGGATGATTCCATTAAAAAATGAATTTGGGTTTCATGTTTAATTTTTGAAGGCTTTTTTTTCTGCCCCCCCCCCCATGTCTTTGGATTGGGGCAATAAATATCCTCCCCATGTACAAAGAGCCGCTGGGAGCCGGGGCGCGAGGCTCGCTCAGACGTTCCTGACAATCCGGGCAGTAAAATCACCGCGCTGCGACAACTGATGGCCGAGGTGATGAAGAATTATGAAGCGAGCAGGTAAACATTTACTGAGACACATGCGAGCAAGTTAGAGGCTATTTCTCTTCAGGGTTTATAAATTTTGATGGCTATGGATTTACAAACAAACGCGGCTCTACAGCAGTTGGCTTTTACAAGGTATCCGATGTCCCAGGCAAACGCCGTTCCCTGGCCAAATCTCTTAATACTGAGCCCCGGCTGCTGTTTATTTCAATGGGAAGGGAGCAAGATAGCAGCTCCCAGTAGGTATCAGAATAGCACTCAATAGTAAGAAATCCAAGTCCGGCTTGGGACTCCTCCAGTTACATGGGAGTAGGAGAAACAATAGGTTAGCTGAAAGCAGTTCTAATGAGTAGCGCTGGCTGAAAGCTCAGACTCAGGCACACTTTACTGCTGCGCTGCAAGTTGGAGTGATATCCCCCCCTCCCCCCCAGCAGCCGATCAGCAGAACAATGGGAAGGGAGCAAGATAGCAGCTCCCAGTAGGTATCAGAATAGCACTCAATAGTAAGAAATCCAAGTCCGGCTTGGGACTCCTCCAGTTACATGGGAGTAGGAGAAACAATAGGTTAGCTGAAAGCAGTTCTAATGTGTAGCGCTGGCTGAAAGCTCAGACTCAGGCACACTTTACTGCTGCGCTGCAAGTTGGAGTGATATCCCCCCCCCCCCTCACCCCCAGCAGCCGATCAGCAGAACAATGGGAAGGGAGCAAGATAGCAGCTCCCAGTAGGTATCAGAATAGCACTCAATAGTAAGAAATCCAAGTCCGGCTTGGGACTCCTCCAGTTACATGGGAGTAGGAGAAACAATAGGTTAGCTGAAAGCAGTTCTAATGTGGGTTTTGTCCGACAATCAAGACTTTTTTCGAATTGCAGCAGTGACAATCTGATAAAGTCGGGATTTTCGTGGAGACAATTGGAAAAAGTTGAGTTTTTTTACAACTTTTCTCGTAGCGACTTTTCTGTGAAACCTTTTTTTACTAAATATTATACATTTGGGAAAACGAGTGTAGTCAAATTTGAAAAGAAAAAAATGAGAAATGATGGAGAGGGACTATGGGAGGGACTATGGGAGGGGCTATGGGGAAGGCATTAAGTGCAGGCAGGGCCGCCATATTAAAGGATTAGTCAATGAACAGGTGCCCTTATCTGTCACCCCCTAAAGATGGCTTTGGTTGCCCTGTATAGGCACTTCCCAAAAATGAGTCGGTGTAGGGCAGGGGGAGGCCCAGGGCTCCAGGAACGTAATTTACGCTCAGGTTTTTGCCGCTGTTACAGGAAATCACCGCAACTTTTTTGAGTGTCAAAAAATACAAAATCCCCGAAAGTTTCGAAGCCAAGAAGGATCCTCCAGGGACGGGAAAAAAGTGGGCGGAGTCACCAATAGCCAATCTGTTTCCACCCATTACATTTCATTGGTTTATAGTTAAACTAATGCCATTATTTAAGTATTAATTCCAGTGTTGTTAAACTTTTTTAAAGTTAGTCACTGGGTATTTGAGGTTTAATGATAGAAAAAGTGGGTGGAGTCACCAATAGCCAATCACATTTCACCTATGTACTTTTAGTGGGGAAATGTAAAATGCTGTCCCACAATTTTTAAGCCTGAGTCCCCAAACTTTGCAGAGTTGGTCACTGGGGGACTGCAGTTCAAAAATAGGAAAAGTGGGTTGGGCCACTAACAGCCAATCAGATTTCATCTATTGAATTTCATTGGCTTAAATATAAAACAATGCCATTCTATTTATGCCAGGGTGCCCACTGTTTGTCACTGGGTGACTTCGACTCAAGGTTAGAAAAAGTGGGCGGAGTCACCAACCACCAATCAGAATTCACCTATTGACTTTTATTGGTTTAAATTTAAACAGCTGCCGTTCCTTAACTGTTAATCCCAGGGTCCCTAAACTTTGCAGTTAGTCACTGGGTAACTGCAGTTCTGGGTTAGAAAAAGTGGGTGGAACCACCAACCGCCAATCAGATGTCACTCATTGACTTTCAGTGGGGAAATTTAAATTGATGCCATTCAGACACTATTAAAACCAGGGCCCCCAAACAGTGTTTTTTTTTTACTATATAACTGTGGTCCAAGATTAGAAAAACTGGGTGGAGCCAAAAACAGCCAATCAGATTTAATTCAGTGACTTCATGTTTTTCAAACCAATGTGAGGTTTGTTCTCAAACAAGTTTCTAGTTGAGATTTGGCAGTTGGAAATTTAAAAAAAAAATTGTGAAGAGTTAACCCACGAGCTCCTGCGTACGCTGAATAGAATCCTGTAGTAAATCACTCGGAAGTGATTGCGTTTTACACTCGGGCGCAGTGAAAGGTAATAGTTAGGGGACGGCTGGGGAATATTGAGGCTGTCACATTCCCACAAATAAATGTCACTTGATTTTGAATGACTGTAATAAGTGGGGAGGCCCCTGTAACTCTTTCCCCGGCGCCCCCTCCGCAGTTGTTCTTCATATGAAGAGGTGTTTAAACTGAGAGAGTCCAAGTCGAATGAGCCCTGACAGCAGCGCAGCCAGAAAAATGATGGCATTTCCCTAAACACGGTGTGTAAAATGGTAATTATCCCCGGGGCCTGACAGCTGGCACTTAGCAGAGGAAGGAGAGAAAGGAGGTAGAACCCATCTCGCTGCCTTCTCATCTCACAAGGACATAAATAAGAAGATTGCGGGTTCGGTTGGGAGAGCAGGTTGGGGTGGGTAGGAGAGCAGGTTGGGTAGGAGAGCAGGTTGGGGTGGGTAGGAGAGCAGGTTGGGGTGGGTAGGAGAGCAGGTTGGGGTGGGTAGGAGAGCAGGTTGGGTAGGAGAGCAGGTTGGGGTGGGTAGGAGAGCAGTTGGGTGGTGGGGGGTAGGGAGCAGGTTGGGGGTAGGAGAGCAGGTTGGGGTGGGTAGAAGAGCAGGTTGGGATGGGTAGGAGAGCAGGTTGGGGTGGGTAGGAGAGCAGGTTGGCTAGGAGAGCAGGTTGGGGTGGGTAGGAGAGCAGGTTGGGGTGGGTAGGAGAGCAGGTTGGGGTGGGTAGGAGAGCAGGTTGGCTAGGAGAGCAGGTTGGGGTGGGTAGGAGAGCAGGTTGGGGTGGGTAGGAGAGTAGGTTGGGTGGGTAGGAGAGCAGGTTGGGGTGGGTAGGAGAGCAGGTTGGGTAGGAGAGCAGGTTGGGGTGGGTAGGAGAGCAGGTTGGGGTGGGTAGGAGAGCAGGTTGGGTAGGAGAGCAGGTTGGGGTGGGTAGGAGAGCAGGTTGGGGTGGGTAGGAGAGCAGGTTGGGGCTGGTAGGAGCGCAGGTTGAGGTGGGTAGGAAAGCAGGTTGGGGCTGGTAGGAGAGCATGTTGGGGTGGGTAGGAGAGCAGGTTGGGTAGGAGAGCAGGTTGGGGTGGGCAGGAGAGCAGGTTGGGTAGGAGAGCAGGTTGGGTAGGAGAGCAGGTTGGGGTGGGCAGGAGAGCAGGTTGAGTAGGAGAGCAGGTTGGGGTGGGCAGGAGAGCAGGTTGGGTAGGAGAGCAGGTTGGGGCTGGTAGGAGAGCAGGTTGGGTAGGAGAGCAGGTTGGGTTGGGTAGGAGAGCAGGTTGGGGTGGGTAGGAGAGCAGGTTGGGGTGGGTAGGAGAGCAGGTTGGGTAGGAGAGCAGGTTGGGTTGGGTAGGTGAGCAGGTTGGGGCTGGTAGGAGAGCAGGTTGGGGTGGGTAGGAGAGCAGGTTGGGGTGAGCAGGAGAGCAGGTTGGGGTGGGCAGGAGAGCAGGTGGGTAGGAGAGCAGGTTGGGGTGGGCAGGAGAGCAGGTTGGGTAGGAGAGCAGGTTGGGGTGGGCAGGAGAGCAGGTTGGGTAGGAGAGCAGGTTGGGGTGGGGGAGCAGGTGGGAGAGCAGGTTGGGGGTAGGAGAGCAGGTTGGGGTGGGTAGGAGAGCAGGTTGGTGGGTAGGAGAGCAGGTTGGGGTGGGTAGGGAGAGCAGATTGGGTGGGTAGGAGAGCAGGTTGGGGTGGGTAGGAGAGCAGGTTGGGGTGGGTAGGAGAGCAGGTTGGGGTGGGTAGGAGAGCAGGATGGGGTGGGTAGGGGAGCAGATGGGGTGGGTAGGAGAGCAGATTGGGGTGGGGTAGGAGAGCAGGTTGGGGTGGGTAGGAGAGCAGGTTGGGGTGGGTAGGAGAGCAGGTTGGGGTGGTAGGAGAGCAGATTGGGTGGGTAGGAGAGGCAGGTTGGGTGGGTAGGAGAGGCAGGTTGGGGTGGGTAGGAGAGCAGGTTGGGGTGGGTAGGAGAGCAGGTTGGGTGGGTAGGAGAGCAGGTTGGGGTGGGTAGGAGAGTAGGTTGGGGTGGGTAGTGAGAGCAGGTGGGGTGGGGTAGGGGGGAGAGAGCAGGTTGGGGTGGGTAGGAGAGCAGATTGGGGTGGGTAGGAGAGCAGGTTGGGGTGGGTAGGAGAGCAGGTTGGGGTGGGTAGGAGAGCAGGTTGGGGTGGGTAGGAGAGCAGGTTGGGGTGGGTAGGAGAGCAGATTGGGGTGGGTAGGAGAGCAGATTGGGGTGGGTAGGAGAGCAGGTTGGGGTGGGTAGGAGAGCAGGTTGGGGTGGGTAGGAGAGTAGGTTGGGGTGGGTAGGAGAGTAGGTTGGGGTGGGTAGGAGAGCAGTTTGGGTGGGTAGGAGAGCAGATTGGGGTGGGTAGGAGAGCAGATTGGGGTGGGTAGGAGAGCAGTTGGGGTGGGTAGGAGAGCAGGTTGGGGTGGGTAGGAGAGCAGGTTGGGTGGGTAGGAGAGCAGGTTGGGGTGGGTGGGGTAGGAGAGCAGGTGGGTGGGTAGGAGAGCAGGTTGGGTGGGTAGGAGAGCAGGTTGGGGTGGGTAGGAGAGCAGATTGGGGTGGGTAGGAGAGCAGGTTGGGGTGGGTAGGAGAGCAGGTTGGGGTGGGTAGGAGAGCAGGTTGGGGTGGGTAGGAGAGTAGGTTGGGGTGGGTAGGAGAGCAGGTTGGGGTGGGTAGGAGAGCATAAAACTATGGCACATACAGTAGGGATTCTCTTGTACTAAGCACATTTCAGCAGTAACAGCCTCATAGTACTTTCCTGCTATACACATGGACAGACCCACGGGATTATAAAGGGCACATACACCCTCAGTACACCAGGCAACACCATTTCTATCATTTGACTCACTGATATATATTAGAAATCAAAAAAGCCAAGCTAGCATAACGGCACTAAATGAGTTCTTCAAAAAAAAATCTGTGATTTATGACTTTTTCATGGTAAGAAATTCACTCTTTTCCTTCTTTTGCCTCTTTTTGCACCGAGCGGCCGATCCATCTATTTTAGTGCAATAACAATACTTTCCTGAGATAATTTATTGTGGCAATTTCCCAATTCATAATTACACAATAAAACATATGTAACAGATCAGTCCCGGGCAGGTGGTTTATTAGCGCAGAGACGGGGGAGCCGGCCGTGTAGCCGGGGGCACTGGGGATGCGCTGTATTATGTACCATGCTCTGATTGGCCGCTTACTGTAAAGTGCTCACGTTTGCTCAAATATTCTTAAAGGTGAAGGAAAGGTATTTTGGCGTTTAATTGCCAATCTATTAGCCACATTAGTGCCACCTAGAACCCTATATTTATTCTGCAGAAACCATTACCATACCTGAGTAACAGCCCTAGAAGCTCCCTCTGTTTGTTTAAGATAGCAGCTGCCATTTTAGCTTGGTCTGGCTTCACTTCCCTGTCTGTACACTGCTCTTGGAACAGCTCTAAGCTCAGATTACACAACAGACATGGGAGGGGGAGAAAGGAGAGAAGGGAGGGGGAGGAGGAGAAGGGAGGGGAGAGAGGAGCAAACTGAGCAGACTTGTGCCGGTGCCCTGAAGGATATTTTTGAGAGCAGGAAGTCTGACACAGAAGAACATGTGACATAAAAGGAGACAAGAAATCCTGTGTTTCTTTTGATAGAGGGCATTTGCCCTACTCAGCAGAATGGGTGCGAGGGTCCCACTCACCCCAGCGACCAGGCTGTTGTTGGAATGGCAGATGGAAGGAGGAGAAAAGCTGAACAGAAAGATAAAAAGTACTAATGCAGCATAAAACTTCTCCTCCCCCTATGAATTGCCAGCGGTTTTCTTGTCCCACCCACTGCTTGAGTCACAGACTCCCTGCCCCTCCCCTGTAACCTTCAATCAGAGGGTTCTAGTCCCACCCACTGCTTGAGTTATAGACTCCCTGCCCCTCCCCTTTAAGATGCCATCAGAGGGTTCTAGTCCCACCCACTGCTTGAGTCACAGACTCCCTGCCCCTCCCCTTTAAGTTGCCATCAGAGGGTTCTAGCCCCACCCACTGCTTGAGTTACAGACACCCTGCCCGTGCCCTGAAGGATTTTTCTTAGAGAAAGTCTGATTTAGAAGAACAAATACAGCATAAAATTTCCCCTACCCCTATGAATTGCCAGTGGTTTTTTTGTCCCACCCACTGCTTGAGTCACAGACACCCTGCCCCTCCCACTGTAATCTTCCATCCGAGTGTTCTAGTCCCACCCACCGCTTGAGTTACAATTTCCTTGCCCCTCCCACTGTAATCTTCCATCAGAGAGTTCTAGTCCCGCCCACTGCTTGAGTTACAATCACCTTGCCCTTCCCACTGAAAGCTTCCATCAGAGGGTTCTAGTCCCACCCACTGCTTGAGTTACAGACTCCCTGCCCCTCCCATTTAAAATGTCATCAGAGTGTTCTAGTCCCACCCACTGCTTGAGTTACAATCTCCTTGCCCCTCCCACTGTAATCTTCCTTCAGAGGGTTCTAGTCCCACCCACTGCTTGAGTTACAGACTCCCTGGCCCTCCCCTTTAAGCTGCCATCAGTGAGTTTTAGCCCCACCCACAGGTTCAGCTACACCCCCCCCCCCCCCCACGCACCCAAAACACTTTTTGCGTTACCCTTTCTGATATAACCCTACTAAGCACTACTCTCACATAAGTCCCAAGGTTCAGTTCCGCGGGCGGGCTATATAGAAGCCCCTAGTTACAGCCCCACCCTTGGGGCAGGGGGGGGGGGGCATATAGTCCATGCAGGGCCCTGGGGAGGATTCAGAGTAACGACCTTGGATTTACTGGTCCCAATTACCCAGAGCCACACGTAGGGGCCGCCATTATCCGCTACTGATTTGGTGAAACCGCCTGAAAAACCAGCGAGAATTTATTTTCACGTGAGTTTTTCTCTTAATTGGGGAGATTTACGGCAAAGCGCCGCGTATTTGTGCGACTCGCAGAGCAGTAATAACAGTAATTCTGCCCAATTCTGTTCCAGCTGCTGCCTCTGATTTGGCGGAAACCACGCATATCTGTACAGCCTCATTAACCATTTCATGACCAGCAACGTAGGATCCAAGTTACAAGCTAGCAGCCCCCCTACACTCTTCCCCCTGTCTGCCCCCTCTTCCCCCCGTCTGCCCCTCTTCCCCCCGTTCTGCCCTCTTCGCCCCGTCTTGCCCCCTCTTCCCCCCGTCTGCCCCTCTTCGCCCCGTCTGCCCCTCTTCCCCCCGTCTTGCCCCTCCTTCCCCCGTTCTGCCCCCTCTTCCCCCGTCTGCCCCCTCTTCCCCCGTTCTGCCCCCTCTTCGCCCCGTCTGCCCCCTCTTCCCCCCGTCTGCCCCCTCTTCCCCCGTCTGCCCCCTCTTCGCCCCGTCTGCCCCCTCTTCCCCCCGTCTGCCCCCTCTTCCCCCCGTCTGCCCCCTCTTCCCCCCGTCTGCCCCCTCTTCGCCCCGTCTGCCCCCTCTTCCCCCCCGTTCTGCCCCCTCTTCGCCCCGTCTGCCCCCTCTTCCCCCCGTCTGCCCCCTCTTCGCCCCGTCTGCCCCCTCTTCCCCCCGTCTGCCCCCTCTTCCCCCCGTCTGCCCCCTCTTCGCCCCGTCTGCCCCCTCTTCCCCCCGTCTGCCCCCTCTTCGCCCCGTCTGCCCCCTCTTCCCCCGTCTGCCCCCTCTTCCCCCCGTCTGCCCCCTCTTCGCCCCGTCTGCCCCCTCTTCGCCCCGTCTGCCCCCTCTTTCCAAATTAGGAAAACCAGGCAGGACTTGCTGAGATTAACATGGTCATCAGGCAACTTTCAATCGTCACATCATAGCCCCTCCCCAATGACATCATAGCCCCTCCCCAATGACATCACTGGCCACCTCTACCTACCCTTTGTGATGTCACCGCCCCTTGCGTGGAGAAACAAGATGGCACAGGTGGCAACCCTCTGTGGCCACCACGATGAATACAGTGCTACTGAATTTGGTAATGCTGTATTCATGGCTGAACCATAGGAGCTCCTCCTCCCAGTTCATCATTAATAGGGGCCCTTTACTTACTGCCTGTCCTATATTATTACCCAACATAAGGGTAACAAAATACAGGTATAGGACCCGTTATCCAGAATGCTCGGGACAAGGGTATTCTGGATAAGGGGTGTTTCCATAATTTGGATCTCCATACCTTAAAAAATAAAATTCTGAATTATTTGATTAAAATGGAGTCTATGGGAGAGGGCCTTTCCGTAATTCAGAGCTTTCTGGATAATGGGTTTCCGGATAAGGGATCCCATACCTGTACTAAGTTCTCTCACACTTTTGCCCTGGGTATTAGTAAATGGGGGGGCATTAGTTAGTTCCTAAGAAAGGTCAGTTTTGCGTATGTGCCCCCCCCTTGGCCATTTTGGCCTATGGGAAAGAGTTATTTGCCCACCGGGGGGGCGGGGGCATTACTTATCCTGTAACCAATGACTGTTCCCTCAGTTTTGCACTTGAACATGGGCCCTATTATTTCCGACCTTCACGTCCTGCCCTTGGCGCATAGAGAGAATCATTTTTCCTGGGGAGAGGCATTGTGGGTAGCGTGGGTTTGTTTATTAAAGGGCAAGGCGAGGACAGATAATATCTTGATGAGCAGAAATATCTTGATGGAACTCTCTGTGATAAGGAAAGGACTGAGAGCCCCGTGTGTTCTCTCGAATAGGCAAATAGCTCTCACCTTGTCCGGAGGTCACGGCAAAGTCCGGTTACTGTTGTATCTGTCTCACCCCTCACACAATGTATTGGGGGTCTACTGCCCTAATTGGTATTGGCAGTGACAGCACTGCTGGCTGGAGGGGCCTGCAACTGATTCAGCTAGGAGACTGCCCGGAGTGAGAAGGTTCAGCTCAGTCTGACACTTAAACCTCTAACGGAACAGAAAGTTACCCCAGGAATTATATCAGTTTATTGGGAAATTATTGAGCAGGTAATTCTGCCTCTAAAGGCCATACTGAATACCCGAAGGCGCAATGCCTAATGCCCTCCAGCAGGTGGAGCTCCAGTCACTCTATAGAACCCTCACTCACACCATGTAGAAGCATCGGGCAAACCCAATATTTCACAGAAATGACAGAAATGCCCCAGGGCAGGGGCAAGGGGCAACACAGAGGGACAGAGAAATATTTTCACTCTGATTTTGTGATGTTTTTCCAGCACCCAGTGGTGAAAGTGGATGTTACTGGGCCCCCCAGCAAATTCAGTATAGGGATTGGAAAGTTGATCTATTCTACCAAGATATATTGATTAATTATGGACCTTATTGGGTCCCCTACAGTACTGGGGCCCCCCCTACAACGGCAACTAGGTACCCTCTGTAGGGTTGCTACCGTTTGCAGTGGCGGGACGTGACTGGGCAGGGCAGTGATGTCACATGGGTGGGACTATGATGTCGTGGGGTAGGGCTATGATTGGCCAATCGCCACATCAGTCTCAAAGAGTCCTGCCTGGTTTTTCAAAACCGGACAGGTAGCAACCCTAACCCCTTTGTCAGCACCATTTAGTTCTTAAGGAGATGATATGAGGTTAAGTAACCCCCAGTCAGCATATAGTACAGGAAATGGCCCCCTGAGCATTAGCAGCAACCCCTAACATATATTCTTTCATTACTAAGAAACTCCAGTCTGCATGTTATTACTGAGCCCCCGACTAACGCAAACCGTGGCATCCGAGGCCCGAAGTGTATTGGACTTGGCGCACATGGGTTATCCATCCTGGGGGTGCCGGGGCAGAACGTTTGCTGGCGGTGCAGCCGGGCCCCGAGCTCATGATATAAAGCCTTTATGGTTTATTAGCCTGTGTTTTCTGCGCAGAAATAATAATTATCATTTTTTACAGCACGGAGCTTGTGTTATTGCGTTGGCTGCGGCCTCGCCATTACCAGAAACCAACGTACACAATGCAGCCAATTCTGTTAAAGAGAAAGTAGATGTTCTATTTCTTATATTAAAGGGGAAGTTCACCTTTAAAATAACTTTTAATATAATGCAGGCATTGATATTCTGAGACAATTTGGAATTGGTCTTCGTTTTTTATGTTTTTTCGGTTATTTAGCTTTTCGCTCAGCAGCTCTCCATTTGGTATTATAGCTGCTATTTGGTTGCTAGGGTCTTATTTACCATAGCAACCAGGTAGTGGTTTAAACAAGAGATGGGAAGATGAATAGGGGAGGGGCTGAATAGAAAGATAAGGAATAAAAAGTAACAATAACAATAAAACTGGAGCCTCACAGAGCAATAGGGTTTGGCTGCCGGGGTCAGTGACCCCAATCTGAAAGCTGCAAAGAGATTATATGATTATATAGTTTTTAATGCATATGTATTCTACATTGTATCATGTGGTCCTTATAAGTTCATTCATCAAACTCATTCATTCCCTTTATTAATCTGGTTGCTCTTCTCTGTACCTTTTCTAGGTTTTTTTAATGACTCTACATTATGATGCAGTCTTATCAATTATCTACTATATGGATAGATAGATAGATAGATGGATAGATAGATAGATGATGGGTAAATGGATGGATGGATGGATGGATAGATGGATAGATAGATAGATAGATAGATAGATAATATATAGACAGATGGATGGATAGATAGATAGATAGATAGATAGATGATAGATAGATAATGGATGGATGGATAGATAGATAGATAGATAATGGATGGATGGATAGATAGATAGATAGATAGATAATATATAGACAGATGGATGGATAGATAGAGAGATAGATAGATAGATAGATAGATAGATAGATAGATAATATATAGACAGATGGATGGATAGATAGAGAGATAGATGGATAGATAGATGATAGATAGATAATGGATGGATGGATAGATAGATAGATAGATAGATAATATATAGACAGATGGATGGATAGATAGAGAGATAGATAGATAGATAATATATAGACAGATGGATGGATAGATAGAGAGATAGATGGATAGATAGATGATAGATAGATAATGGATGGATGGATAGATAGATAGATAGATAGATAGATAATATATAGACAGATGGATGGATAGATAGAGAGATAGATAGATGATGGATAGATAGATGGATAGATAGATGATGGATGGATAGATAGATAGATAGATAGATAGATAGAAAGATAGATGATAGATAGATAGATAGATGGATAGATAGATGATGGATGGATAGATAGATAGATAGATAGATAGATAGATAGATAGATAGAAAGATAGATGATAGATAGATGATGGATGGATAGATAGATAGATAGATGATGGATGGATAGATAGATAGATAGATGATGGATAGATAGATAGATAGATAGATAGATAGATGATGGATGGATAGATAGATAGATAGATGATGGATAGATAGATAGATAGATGATGGATGGATAGATAGATAGATAGATGATGGATAGATCGATAGATAGATAGATGATGGATAGATAGATAGATAGATGATGGATGGATAGATAGATAGATAGATGATGGATAGATCGATAGATAGATAGATGATGGATAGATAGATAGATAGATGATGGATGGATAGATAGATAGATAGATAGATGATGGATAGATAGATAGATAGATGATGGATGGATAGATAGATAGATAGATAGCTGTTTGAATATGAGAGGCCCACAGAGCTCACAATCTAATTCTCTGTTCATAAGGGGATAAAGAGGAATATGGCAGTGGGTAAAGCAGGTTTGTGTCATGGACTCCGGGAAAGAAGAAGTTAAATGAGGTTCTGGCGCTGAGCGGATATTTCTCTGGGACTGGAACATTTCCCACGGAACCCGGCTCGTTGCACAGAACTAGGAGAGAAACATGACAAAACACCATTCCGGGTCGGTGCCCAGCAGCCAATTGGTAACAGTCTGTGGGGTTCTCACTGACCCTCAGCAAGATGTCAGCTGATTGGATGCATCACTCCACAGAGAACAACCAATGAAATGTCACATCTGGGAGAGTTTAACCTTTGAGAAAATACAAGGAGAATCAGACTGGGATCTGGAGGGGCCGAGAGACAAATGAATCGCTCGCTGGGTGCGAAAATGCAATTTAAATCCAAAATGGTAAAAAAATATAACTAACAGAATGATAAATGTCTGGGGGTGAGGAATATGGCATTATGGTAAGTCTTAGCCAGACCTCTAGGGAGAAAGGGAGATAGACAGACAGACAGACAGATAGATAGATAGATAGATAGATAGATAGATAGATAGATAGATGCGCAACTGTGACCTTTTAAATGACATCACAATACAGGTATGGGACCTGTTATTCAGAATGCTCGGGATCTGGTATTTTCTGGATAAGGGGTCTTTCTGTAATTTGGATCTCCATAACTTAAGTCTGCTAACAATCATTTAAATATTAAATAAACCCAATAGGGCTGTTCTGCCCCAATAAGGGGTAATTATATCTTAGTTGGGATCAAATACAGGTACTGTTTTATTATTACAGAGAAAAGGGAATCATTTAACCATTAAATAAACCCAATAGGGCTGTTCTGCCCCAATAAGGGGTAATTATATCTTAGTTGGGATCAAGTACAGGTACTGTTTTATTATTACAGAGAAAAGGGAATCATTTAACCATTAAATAAACCCAATAGGGCTGTTCTGCCCCCAATAAGGGGTAATTATATCTTAGTTGGGATCAAGTACAGGTACTGTTTTATTATTACAGAGAAAAGGGAATCATTTAACCATGAAATAAACCCAATAGGGCTGTTCTGCCCCCAATAAGGGGTAATTATATCTTAGTTGGGATCAAGTACAGGTACTGTTTTATTATTACAGAGAAAAGGGAATCATTTAACCATTAAATAAACCCAATAGGGCTGTTCTGCCCCCAATAAGGGGTAATTATATCTTAGTTGGGATCAAGTACAGGTACTGTTTTATTATTACAGAGAAAAGGGAATCATTTAACCATTAAATAAACCCAATAGGGCTGTTCTGCCCCAATAAGGGGTAATTATATCTTAGTTGGGATCAAGTACAGGTACTGTTTTATTATTACAGAGAAAAGGGAAATCATTTTTAAAAATTAGAATTATTTGCTTATAATGGAGTCTATGGGAGATGGCCTTTTCCGTAATTTGGAACTTTCTGGATAACAGGTTTCTGGATAAGGGATCCCATACCTGTACAAGGATTTCATTATGGGATTCCTCAGCACTCGTGTTATATATCAGGCGTTTCCCACAGGTGAGTTTTGCCCCCATAGACCCGCCCCCTGGTGGCAGAACCCATTTAGTCACATTCTCTCTCCCAATAACACTCCCTATAAATAGTGGCCCCCGTCTCTTGTATCGGAGGCCCAGGTAACACTGAGGGGGTGGAATGGCCTTATTATAGGGAGTAGGTTATAGCCCTAATGGGAATGGGAGAGAGTGAGGGCAAAATAAAATCATGGACCATTGATCATTAATAATAAATAATGGGTCAGTCATTCTCTCCCCCCAAATCAACTCCCCTCGCTGATATAGCAGTTCTGCTCTTCCCATATTATCATATTTCCAATAAATCCAGATGTAAATCAAGGGACTGGGGAATTTCTGTATCATTAGCTCCCTCAGTCTGTGTATAGACCCCCCCAGGGCGCCCCCTTATTACTGACATGCATAATAACCCCTCATCCCTTTAAGGTTCAACTGACCTTGTTTTAATTATAAATTACATACAATATGTATAAATGTAGGTTCTCACTCAGCCTGCGGCGGCGCAGGGAGGTCTCTCCTGAGACTGAGCTTCCTTTGCCCATAACCATATATATATTATATACATATATACATATCATTACAGTACAAGGGGCACAGGGAGATCTATGGTTCAGGACCTTTTGAGCAGTGGGTTTGTTATTTCCTAAGGAATTATTAGTGTATATTCATTTAGTTCCCTCTCCCAGATCTACATCAATCACAGTAATGTGTCTGCATTCCATTAACGAGTAAACTGCATCGATTTATTGCACTTATTTAGTAAATGAGCCCTCCAGTGTTTATTCCAATGGTTGTCAGGCTTTTCCAGTTCAGGCTGGGCCCCCTTAGCCCATAACAAGGTTACAGATATATAGAAACATTGGGGTAACAGTCACCCTGCTATAGTTCCAGGGGTACCCAGGGCACAAATAAGCACTCACCCCAAATCCCCCCCTAACTGGCCTTCAGGCTGGGCCCCCTTAGCCCATAACAAGGTTACAGATATATAGAAACATTGGGGTAACAGTCACCCCGCTATAGTTCCAGGGGTACCCAGGGCACAAATAAGCACTCACCCCAAATCCCCCCCTAACTGGCCTTCAGGCTGGGCCCCCTTAGCCCATAACAAGGTTACAGATATATAGAAACATTGGGGTAACAGTCACCCTGCTATAGTTCCAGGGGTACCCAGGGCACAAATAAGCACTCACCCCAAATCCCCCCCTAACTGGCCTTCAGGCTGGGCCCCCTTAGCCCATAACAAGGTTACAGATATATAGAAACATTGGGGTAACAGTCACCCTGCTATAGTTCCAGGGGTACCCAGGGCACAAATAAGCACTCACCCCAAATCCCCCCCTAACTGGCCTTCAGGCTGGGCCCCCTTAGCCCATAACAAGGTTACAGATATATAGAAACATTGGGGTAACAGTCACCCTGCTATAGTTCCAGGGGTACCCAGGGCCCAAATAAGCACTCACCCCAAATCCCCCCCTAACTGGCCTTCAGGCTGGGCCCCCTTAGCCCATAACAAGGTTACAGATATATAGAAACATTGGGGTAACAGTCACCCCACTATAGTTCCAGGGGTACCCAGGGCACAAATAAGCACTCACCCCAAATCCCCCCCTAACTGGCCTTCAGGCTGTGCCCCCTTAGCCCATAACAAGGTTACAGATATATAGAAACAATGGGGTAACAGTCACCCCGCTATAGTTCCAGGGGTACCCAGGGCACAAATAAGCACTCACCCCAAATCCCCCCCTAACTGGCCTTCAGGCTGGGCCCCCTTAGCCCATAACAAGGTTACAGATATATAGAAACATTGGGGGTAACAGTCACCCCGCTATAGTTCCAGGGGTACCCAGGGCACAAATAAGCACTCACCCCAAATCCCCCCCTAACTGGCCTTCAGGCTGGGCCCCCTTAGCCCATAACAAGGTTACAGATATATAGAAACATTGGGGTAACAGTCACCCCGCTATAGTTCCAGGGGTACCCAGGGCACAAATAAGCACTCACCCCAAATCCCCCCCTAACTGGCCTTCAGGCTGGGCCCCCTTAGCCCATAACAAGGTTACAGATATATAGAAACATTGGGGTAACAGTCACCCTGCTATAGTTCCAGGGGTACCCAGGGCACAAATAAGCACTCACCCCAAATCCCCCCCTAACTGGCCTTCAGGCTGGGCCCCCTTAGCCCATAACAAGGTTACAGATATATAGAAACATTGGGGTAACAGTCACCCTGCTATAGTTCCAGGGGTACCCAGGGCACAAATAAGCACTCACCCCAAATCCCCCCCTAACTGGCCTTCAGGCTGGGCCCCCTGAGCCCATAACAAAGTTACAGATATATAGAAACATTGGGGTAACAGTCACCCCGCTATAGTTCCAGGGGTACCCAGGGCACAAATAAGCACTCACCCCAAATCCCCCCCTAACTGGCCTTCAGGCTGGGCCCCCTTAGCCCATAACAAGGTTACAGATATATAGAAACATTGGGGTAACAGTCACCCCGCTATAGTTCCAGGGGTACCCAGGGCACAAATAAGCACTCACCCCAAATCCCCCCCTAACTGGCCTTCAGGCTGGGCCCCCTTAGCCCATAACAAGGTTACAGATATATAGAAACATTGGGGTAACAGTCACCCTGATATAGTTCCAGGGGTACCCAGGGCACAAATAAGCACTCACCCCAAATCCCCCCCTAACTGGCCTTCAGGCTGGGCCCCCTTAGCCCATAACAAGGTTACAGATATATAGAAACATTGGGGTAACAGTCACCCAGTTCGGTTGCGTTACCCCCGTTGGCGCCGAGTCACATCGAGTCTCCCCTTTAACAGAAATACGTCGGGTGATTAAGTAGAGTTGGAAAGGGGGTCACACGGCAGGAAACCCAGTATAAAACCAAATACAAAGCCCACTGTGTAATTAAGACCTATTTATTTGCCTCTGTTAAACACCAGTAATCCATCATTCGGGGAACTTGTATCTAATTGCCGTACAAAATGGCACCGCCACGTCCCATAAGCCCTTGCTCTGGAGTCGGCGCTTCCCGGGCATCCGGCGTCTGCTTTCAGCTCCTCTTTATCGACCTTCTGGGAAAAGCCTTTATCCCGAGTCCCTCACCCCCGACAATATGTCTCTCGTCCTCGGCGCCCCCTGGGGTCTCTCTGTTGTATAAACTGAGCCAATTTCCAGGCAGGTTAGAGCCATAATTAATTGTCTTTGCCCTCAATCTGTTATTCAGGTTCTTTATCTGGATATTCCGCTGGGTCGGAACATCCAGGCAGGGCCTTGTGAGACATCACAAACATCTTCCATTTCTCACCGTCCCGGGAAGGAGCAACTTACGGCTAAACCCCTGCTAATGCTTCATAGCAACGGAACACTTTATTATTAAATACAGATATTCTGGGTAAATATAGATATTTCTCTTTGTGGGCAACATGGACACGAACATGGACAGCCAAAGGCTCTTTGTAACCACAGGGTGACTTGGTGGCCAGGGCCATTGACTGGAGAAAAAGGAATCATTTAACCATTAAATAAACCCAATAGGGCTGTTCTGCCCCCAATAAGGGGTAATTATATCTTAGTTGGGATCAAGTACAGGTACTGTTTTATTATTACAGAGAAAAGGGAATCATTTAACCATGAAATAAACCCAATAGGGCTGTTCTGCCCCAATAAGGGGTAATTATATCTTAGTTGGGATCAAGTACAGGTACTGTTTATTATTACAGAGAAAAGGGAATCATTTAACCATGAAATAAACCCAATAGGGCTGTTCTGCCCCAATAAGGGGTAATTATATCTTAGTTGGGATCAAGTACAGGTACTGTTTTATTATTACAGAGAAAAGGGAATCATTTAACCATTAAATAAACCCAATAGGGCTGTTCTGCCCCAATAAGGGGTAATTATATCTTAGTTGGGATCAAGTACAGGTACTGTTTTATTATTACAGAGAAAAGGGAATCATTTAACCATGAAATAAACCCAATAGGGCTGTTCTGCCCCAATAAGGGGTAATTATATCTTAGTTGGGATCAAGTACAGGTACTGCTTTATTATTACAGAGAAAAGGGAATCATTTAACCATGAAATAAACCCAAAATTAGAATTATTTGCTTATAATCGAGTCTATGGCAGATGGCCTTTCAGTAATTTGGAACTTTCTGGATAATGGGATTTCCGGATAACAGTTCCCATACCTGTAGTATGATGTAGAGAATAATATTCTGAGATAATTTGCAATTGTTCTTCATTTTTTATTATTTGTGGTTTTTTTTTAATGATTTCACTTTTTGTTCAGCAGGTCTCCCGTTTGGAACGTCAGCAGTTATCTTGTTACTAGGGTTCCAATAACCTTAGCAACCGGGAGTAGTTTGAAAGTGAGAAAGAGTTAGGATAAGAAGGCAAATAATTCAAAAACTATATATAAAAAAAGTAAATAATAAAGACTGATTGAAAAGTTGCTTATAATTGGACATTCTATAACATACTAAAAGTTAACTTAAAGGTGTATCGCCCCTTTAGAGCGTGACAACCCCCCCCCCCCTTTATCCTTATGGTTTCTCCCTGCTAAATGAGTTAAATGGAACCCCCCTAATTACAGTTCTACTTAATGTCTTTCTCTATATAGAAATCCATCATTTGGATCCCACTGCGAACAACTGTCAGCTCTTGGGGGCTTTAGCTGCTATAACACTTGCTATGCGGGCCCTTAGCCACTAGGGGGCAGAAGTCCCAGCACTGACAGGTCTCCTTACCCTGCATTGTAACTAACCTCAGATATGTGGCATTTTGAGTGGACAATTTGTATTTGTCCTTTTTTTTTTATTCAGCAATGAATTTTAACTAGTTAATCACAGTGAGCGCAAGGGATGCTGGGAAATCAGATGCAATCAAACTGATGATGTGTTAATCAGGAAAATAAAAGTGTCATGGGACTAATGATGAAGTGGAATATATTTGAGTAGCAGCCGTGAATCTTAATAAATCAACGTTACCTTTAGATCACTCGCCCCAATTTGGCTTCCAGCGAGTATCAGCCACATGTTTAACCCCTTACTCCCCCATCTGACTTTTCTAGATAGGAGGGGGGCAGATCTACAATTCTGTACATATCCGTATGGAACTGTGGGTACTGCTGCCATTTGGGGTGCACATAGAGTTCTATATTATGTCCCTCTGTCCTTTTGGCACCTTGTCCTGCAAATGGGTAACGGCAATAGGCAGAACTGATGGTACCAAGATGTAAAAATCATCTGCCCTGGGCTTGGGCTTACCCTTTCCTTACTCCCAACCCGCCTCTTATCCGCCCCCAGCCTGCCTCTTTTCCACCCCCAACCCGCCTCTTATCCGCCCCCAGCCTGCCTCTTATCCGCCCCCAGCCTGCCTCTTATCCGCCCCCAGACTTCCTCTTATCCGCCCCCAGCCTGCCTCTTATCCGCCCCCAGCCTGCCTCTTATCCGCCCCCAGACTTCCTCTTATCCACCCCCAGCCTGCCTCTTATCCGCCCCCAGACTTCCTCTTATCCACCCCCAGCTTGCCTCTTATCCGCCCCCAGACTTCCTCTTATCCACCCCCAGCCTGCCTCTTATCCGCCCCCAGACTTCCTCTTATCCACCCCCAGCTTGGGCCTCTTATCCGCCCCCAGCCTGCCTCTTATCCGCCCCCAGCCTGCCTCTTATCCGCCCCCAGACTTCCTCTTATCCGCCCCCAGCATGCCTCTTATCCGCCCCCAGCCTGCCTCTTATCCGCCCCCAGCCTGCCTCTTATCCGCCCCCAGCCTGCCTCTTATCCGCCCCCAGCCTGCCTCTTATCCGCCCCCAGCCTGCCTCTTATCCGCCCCCAGCCGCCTCTTATCTGCCCCCAGACTTCCTCTTATCCGCCCCCAGCCTGCCTCTTATCCGCCCCCCAGCCTGCCTCTTATCCGCCCCCAGACTTCCTCTTATCCGCCCCCAGCATGCCTCTTATCCGCCCCCAGCTGCCTCTTATCCGCCCCCAGACTTCCTCTTATCCGCCCCCAGCCTGCTCTTATCCGCCCCCAGACTTCCTCTTATCCGCCCCCAGCCTGCTCTTATCCGCCCCCAGACTTCCTCTTATCCGCCCCCAGCCTGCCTCTTATCCGCCCCCAGACTTCCTCTTATCCGCCCCCAGCCTGCCTCTTATCCGCCCCCAGCCCTGCCTCTTATCCGCCCCCAGCCTGCCTCTTATCCGCCCCCAGCCTGCCTCTTATCCGCCCCCAGCCTGCCTCTTATCCGCCCCCAGACTTCCTCTTATCCGCCCCCAGCCTGCCTCTTATCCGCCCCCAGACTTCCTCTTATCCGCCCCCAGCCTGCCTCTTATCCGCCCCCAGCCTGCCTCTTATCCGCCCCCAGACTTCCTCTTATCCGCCCCCAGCTTGCCTCTTATCCGCCCCCAGACTTCCTCTTATCCGCCCCCAGCCTGCCTCTTATCCGCCCCCCAGACTTCCTCTTATCCGCCCCCAGCCTGCCTCTTATCTGCCCCCAGCCTGCCTCTTATCTGCCCCCAGCCTGCCTCTTATCCGCCCCCAGACTTCCTCTTATCCGCCCCCAGCTTGCCTTTTATCCGCCCCCAGCCTGCCTCTTATCCGCCCCCCAGACTTCCTCTTATCCGCCCCCAGCCTGCCTCTTATCCGCCCCCAGACTTCCTCTTATCTGCCCCCAGCCTGCCTCTTATCTGCCCCCAGCCTGCCTCTTATCCGCCCCCAGCCTGCCTCTTATCCGCCCCCAGCCTGCCTCTTATCTGCCCCCAGCCTGCCTCTTATCCGCCCCCAGCCTGCCTCTTATCCGCCCCCAGACTTCCTCTTATCTGCCCCCAGCCTGCCTCTTATCCGCCCCCAGACTTCCTCTTATCCGCCCCCAGCCTGCCTCTTATCCGCCCCCAGACTTCCTCTTATCCGCCCCCAGCCTGCTCTTATCCGCCCCCAGACTTCCTCTTATCCGCCCCCAGCCTGCCTCTTATCCGCCCCCAGACTTCCTCTTATCTGCCCCCAGCCTGCCTCTTATCTGCCCCCAGCCTGCCTCTTATCCGCCCCCAGCCTGCCTCTTATCCGCCCCCAGCCTGCCTCTTATCCGCCCCCAGCCCGCCTCTTATCCGCCCCCAGCCTGCCTCTTATCCGCCCCCAGACTTCCTCTTATCCGCCCCCAGACTTTCTCTTATCCGCCCCCAGCCTGCCTCTTATCCGCCCCCAGCCTTCCTCTTATCTGCCCCCAGCCTGCCTCTTATCCGCAACCCAGCCTGCCCCTTATCTGCCCCCAGCCTGCCTCTTATCCGCCCCCAGCCCGCCTCTTATCCGCCCCCAGCCTGCCTCTTATCTGCCCCCAGCCTGCCTCTTATCCGCACCCAGCCTGCCCCTTATCTGCCCCCAGCCTCCTCTTATCTGCCCCCAGCCTGTCTCAAATTCGTCCCCAGCCTGCCTCTTATAGGGTTAACCCTTTCCCTGCCAGTGTCGTAGACAAAATGATTATTATGGAGGCAATGTAGGGTCTATGATAATAAATCCGGATTAAGGCTAGGGACTGCAGGAAAAGCGTGTTGCCTAGCAATGGGCCTGTATGCTGGAAAGGGTTAAAAAGGGCAGGGCATAGCTTTTATTAGGGTTCACTACCCCCCCCCCCCCTTACCTTAATGCTGGGAAATACTGTATTGTAAATGTAATTAGGGTTGTAAATTCAATGTAATAGCCAGTAAAATTGTAATATCCCTTAGTTCAGCCCCTTGCCCGCCCCCTTAAGCCCCTGATCCACCAAGAATCTAGTGAAACCTACCCTTTTATTCTTCTCCAATCCTCCTGGAGTCACCCGTGACATCGTTGCCCCACCCCTTGCATCATCACCCGGCCCCCTTTGATGTCACGGGCCTTTCGTGGGGTTTATAAAATGAGCCCTTAACCTTGGCGTTTTGGCATCAGGATTGTACTGTAAACAGGCGCGAGCCCCAAGACTGGAGTTTGGGGGTACCATGCAAAGCCATGTTATGCTATGGAGTCTATTGAATGTAGTTGCAACTATAACAATTAGGAGGCGTATTTATTATAGTGTGTAAGCCAATATCGTCGTTTTATCATCACATCCCATTAAGCCACACCTTTAGGGGGGGTAGTATCCACGATAATGGACTCTATTAAAGGGGATCTATTAGCAGGACATAAAAACCTGTATAATAAAAGTCCTTTTCAAATTAAACATGAAACCTAAATTACTTTTTTTTATAACACATCCCTACCCATTATAAAGGCATTTGAAAATCCCAGCTGTCAATCATATATTGCCTGCCCCGTCCCCATGCATTAGGTATTTCCTTCCTGTCATTTCCCTCCTCTTATTCCCCCTCCCCCTCATCACCACTCAATTGTGTAGCCAGTGCCTGGCCATCAGATCCCCCCCATTCTGGGGTGCTACAAAGCTTGCTTTAATAACAGAGCCACAAAATGGCGCCGGCCTGCTGGCTGTGAGTGTGAATTCCCAGACTGAAGGAAACAAGATTTATATTATTTATACAGTGTAAGTAAAGTTTATTTTGCTTGACAAACACAATGGAAAACAATTTGGAATTATTTCTTAGGGTGACAGTTCCCCTTTAAAATATATACAGTATATATATATAGCTAAAATTCTACATAATTCTGCCGGCGCGGGGGGGGGGGGGGGGGTCACCAGATTCAACAAAATGGACATAATTATCCCTTTTTTCTGCCAAAATAACCGCCCGGAGAGCCGGAAAATAGCGGAAATGTAGCCGAGCCCCCCTCCGTGCATCTCATTAACATTTCTTCCGCGGGTCTTTAAAATTCAGCTGCACAATCACATCGAGAACAGCGCAATAAAAATATAAGAGCAACTGTAAAATTGTACTGTTTCCAGCCGCAGGCTCGTGTCGGCGCGGGGAGCGAATTTTGGCAGCCGCGATACAGACGGGTTTTTTTTCTTTCTTTTTGTTTAGAATTCTTTTTATTAGCTTTCCAATAAATTCCTACAGCCTGGAAATTAGCATTCAGATATACAGCAGCGCGGGGTTCTGCCAACGGATTCGATTCCTGTCTCTGCCGGCTCCGTATCTGGGGGATCGGGATATTTAGGAACGTATATATTAATAAAGTGTCAGAAAGTGCTCAGCGCCGGACTCCGGAATGGCTCGGAACGTACCGTCACACAGGGAGAAGCAGTGCTCAGTGCCGGGCTCCGGAATGGCTCGGAACGTACCGTCACACAGGGAGAAGCAGTGCTCAGTGCCGGGCTCCGGAATGGCTCGGAACGTACCGTCACACAGGGAGAAGCAGTGCTCAGCGCCAGGCTCCGGAATGGCTCGGAACGTACCGTCACACAGGGAGAAGCAGTGCTCAGCGCCAGGCTCCGGAATGGCTCGGAACGTACCGTCACACAGGGAGAAGCAGTGCTCAGCGCCAGGCTCCGGAATGGCTCGGAACGTACCGTCACACAGGGAGAAGCAGTGCTCAGCGCCAGGCTCCGGAATGGCTTGGAACGTACCATCACACAGGGAGAAGCAGTGCTCAGTGCCAGGCTCCGGAATGGCTCGGAACGTACCGTCACATAGGGAGAAGCAGTGCTCAGCACCAGGCTCCGGAATGGTTCAGAACGTATCGATGCGCAGGGAGGAGCAGTGCTCAGTGCCGGGCTCCGGAATGGCTCGGAACGTACCGTCACACAGAGAGAAGCAGTGCTCAGCGCCAGGCTCCGGAATGGTTCAGAACGTATCGATGCGCAGGGAGGAGCAGTGCTCAGTGCCGGGCTCCGGAATGGCTCGGAACGTACCGTCACACAGGGAGAAGCAGTGCTCAGTGCCAGGCTCCGGAATGGCTCGGAACGTACCGTCACACAGGGAGAAGCAGTGCTCAGTGCCAGGCTCCAGAATGGCTCGGAACGTACCGTCACACAGAGAGAAGCAGTGCTCAGCGCCAGGCTCCGGAATGGTTCAGAACGTAACGTCGCACAGGGAGGAGCAGTGCTCAGTGCCAGGCTCCGGAATGGCTCGGAACGTACCGTCACTCAGAGAGAAGCAGTGCTCAGCGCTGGGCTCCGAATGGTTCAGAACGTACCGTCGCACAGGGAGAAGCAGTGCTCAGCGCTGGGCTCCGGAATGGCTCGGAACGTACCGTCACACAGGGAGAAGCAGTGCTCAGCGCTGGGCTCCGGAATGTGCTGCTAACTGTTCTTAAAGGGGCGGCTGACCTTTAAATTAACTTTTAGTAAGCAACTTTTTCATTGGTCTTCATTTTTTATAGTTTTTGGATTATTTGCCTTTTTCTTCTGTCTCTTTCCAGCTTCCACTGACCACTGACCCCGGCAGCCAAAACAACTATTGCTCTGTGAGGCTCCAGTTTTATTGTTATTGTTACTTTCTATTCTGGCTCTCTCCTTTTTGCTGTTTATTCCCATCTCTCATTCAACCGCATCCTGGTTGCTAGGATAATTTGGTCCCTAGCGACCAAAAATTCTGAACTAAAGAGCAGCTAAACCAAAAAATTCAAAAACCACAAATACAAAGTGTAGACCAATTGCAAGTGGTCTCAGAATAACACTCTCTACATCTAAAAGTTAATCTAAAGTTGAACTTTCCCTTTAAAAGTCGGTAATTTAGCTTTTTCGGAGTGGTTTCAACCACTAGACCAGGGGTGGGCAAACTATGGCCCGTGGGCCACGTCTGGCCCCTTGGTCTGTTTAATCCGGGCCGCCGACTCTGCAAGTCTCATCACGCGAGATATGGTGCCTGGGGACTGATGAGTGGAAATGGCGTAAGTCAATGCGGCCCCTGAGCCAAAAAGTTTGCCCACCCCTGCACTAGACCAACCATTGATGGGCCTTCCCGACCAACATTGGCTTGTTGATGTGGTCTCCAATCCGACGGAAAAATCAAACCTACCTGATCGAGATTCAGCAGCTTTCTGGTTGCTAGGGTCCAAATTATCATAGCAACCAGGGAGTGGTTTGGATGAGAGACTGATATATGAATAGGAGGGGGGTTGAATAGAAAGATAAGGAATAAAAAGTAACAATAACAATAAAACTGGAGCCTCACAGAGCAATAGGGTTTGGCTGCCGGGGTCAGTGACCCCCATTTGAAAGCTGCAAAGAGTCAGAAGAAGAAGGGAAATAATTCAAAAACCATAAGAAATAAATAACGAAGACCAATTGAAAAGTTGCAGACCATGGGCCATTCTACAACTTATTGTCATAAACATCTCATGAACATCGATATTCTCAGCGAAAACCAAATATGAATCATTCATTATCCCAATGGGACATTGATTTCCCCTCGGATGGAACCAATTGGTCTGTAATTTGCTTCCCATGTGACCAAATATAATTAATCAAAGCCAATAAACAAATAATTCTTCCGTTTGATAGAAAAGTGGCTCGGGTAATGGCCATAAACACAATATATTGCCGGTGTCCGTCAGGCAGAATGTACTGAACATGAACATTGACGTTCCCGGCACAAACGCCATATTAATCTTGCATTCTAGCTCGTAGAACCTGATTGGATATTGACTTCCCCCCGATGACACCAATTTGTAACTCGGCTATTGATTGGCTACCTAACTGTTGGGGCCGTTCCGCACACAAACTCTCTTTCAATCCCCATTTCTTTAGGATATTGAGCGGGCGGGTAAATGGAATTATAGGCCCCCGGATCTGTTGCTTTAATGCACGGAGAAGGTCGTTCCATGGGTTAAACCTGCGGTCGATTCCTTTGATCCATGGGATAAAGATAAACTTTTAGATGTTCCGTGCACTGTACACTGGTACATCCGCTACGGATTTAGTTCCTTTTCGATTGGACGATCTTTCCAAGATCACCCCTAAAGATGGAGAGTAAGGATATCTCATCTTATACACAAAAGTGCCTTTTGTTATAGTTACATAGGCTTGAAAAAAGTCCATCAAGTTCAACCCTTCCAAGTAAACCCAGCACCCACAACCTATACTGACCTATCTATACAGTGAGCAGTGAAGCTGAGTTAGTCTGTCTTTTTAAGTGGCTGTACAAGTACGGGATCTTTTATCCAGAATGCTCGGGGTTTTCCAGGTAAGGGATCTTTCCTTTATTTGAATCTCCAAACTCTATTATTTGCCTTCTTCTTTTTCTGCCTCTTCAAATGGGGGTCACTGACCCCGGCAGGCTAGGGGCAGATAAGAAGCAGGTTGGGGGCGGATAAGAGGCAGGCTGGGGGCAGATAAGTGCCACTCACTGCAAAAACGACAGCCCCAAAATCATTGGGCAGTTTCCCAGGTTCCCTTATGATCTGCCTGGCACCACAGAATGGGTATTATTATTATTAACATTTATTTATAAAGCGCCAACACACCCCGCAGCGCTGTACAATAAGTGGGTTTCATACATTGGGCATACAGAGTAACATATAAAGCAATCAGTAACCGATACAGGAGGGGAAGGGAGCCCTGCCCAAAAGAGCTTACACTCTACAAGGAGTAACATATAAAGCAATCAGTAACTGATACAGGAGGGGAAGGGAGCCCTGCCCAAAAGAGCTTACACTCTACAAGGAGTAACATATAAAGCAATCAGTAACCGATACAGGAGGGGAAGGGAGCCCTGCCCAAAAGAGCTTACACTCTACAAGGAGTAACATATAAAGCAATCAGTAACCGATACAGGAGGGGAAGGGAGCCCTGCCCAAAAGAGCTTACACTCTACAATGAGTAACATATAAAGCAATCAGTAACCGATACAGGAGGGGAAGGGAGCCCTGCCCCAAAGAGCTTACAATCTACAAGGAGTAACATATAAAGCAATCAGTAACCGATACAAGAGGGGAAGAGAACCCTGCCCAAAAGAGCTTACACTCTACAAGGAGTAACATATAAAGCAATCAGTAACCGATACAGGAGGGGAAGGGAGCCCTGCCCAAAAGAGCTTACACTCTACAAGGAGTAACATATAAAGCAATCAGTAACCGATACAGGAGGGGAAGGGAGCCCTGCCCTAAAGAGCTTACACTCTACAAGGAGTAACATATAAAGCAATCAGTAACCGATACAAGAGGGGAAGAGAACCCTGCCCAAAAGAGCTTACACTCTACAAGGAGTAACATATAAAGCAATCAGTAACCGATACAGGAGGGGAAGGGAGCCCTGCCCAAAAGAGCTTACACTCTACAAGGAGTAACATATAAAGCAATCAGTAACCGATACAGGAGGGGAAGAGAGCCCTGCCCTAAAGAGCTTACACTCTACAAGGAGTAACATATAAAGCAATCAGTAACCGATACAAGAGGGGAAGAGAGCCCTGCCCAAAAGAGCTTACACTCTACAAGGAGTAACATATAAAGCAATCAGTAACCGATACAAGAGGGGAAGAGAGCCCTGCCCCAAAGAGCTTACAATCTAGAATGGAACATGGCAAACTCAAGGGACCCTGGCACTTTAGAGGTTAAGAGAAATGTGTAGAAATCCATGAAGAGTTAAGGCCTAGATAAGCTGACAAGCCGAGCCGGGGGCCAATATATAGATATATAGATATTCTGAGAGAGGAGCTTTGCCCATTGATCAGAGCGGGGGAGAAGAGCCAATCGATGCCCCTACGAGTGGGAATCAGTAGAACTGGATCACCGCTGCTTTACTCCTATTGGTCTGTTTGGTACCTGCCGTAGGGCCACTTAGAGCCACACACGGGCTCCCAGCATGGAGAGGGGTTACAGGGGCTAATAGGGGCCAAAATCCCCCCATGCCCACTTATAGGTAGTAATTATAATGGCAGCTCTGTGTGCAGCAAGGAACATGTGATTTAATAATACGTTATATTGCTGGTACAAGCCCTAGTAACCATCCCTGGTAACCACTGCAAGTAACCACCCCTAAGTAAGAACCATTCCTACTAATGGAGCAAACTTAGGGGGCTGTTCCTGCTGAATTGTGCTTAGTACAGGGGAATCCCTATGTGCCATAGTTTTATGGTATCTCTCTGTACAGGCTATGAGCAAACTTAGGGGGCTGTTCCTGCTGAATTGTGCTTAGTACAGGGGAATCCCTATGTGCCATAGTTTTATGGTATCTCTCTGTACAGGCTATGGGCAAACTTAGGGGGCTGTTCCTGCTGAATTGTGCTTAGTACAGGGGAATCCCTATGTGCCATAGTTTTATGGTATCTCTCTGTACAGGCTATGGGCAAACTTAGGGGGCTGTTCCTGCTGAATTGTGCTTAGTACAGGGGAATCCCTATGTGCCATAGTTTTATGGTATCTCTCTGTACAGGCTATGGGCAAACTTAGGGGGCTGTTCCTGCTGAATTGTGCTTAGTACAGGGGAATCCCTATGTGCCATAGTTTTATGGTATCTCTCTGTACAGGCTATGAGCATACTTAGGGGGCTGTTCCTGCTGAATTGCGCTTAGTACAGGGGAATCCCTATGTGCCATAGTTTTATGGTATCTCTCTGTACAGGCTATGAGCAAACTTAGGGGGCTGTTCCTGCTGAATTGTGCTTAGTACAGGGGAATCCCAATGTGCCATAGTTTTATGGTATCTCTCTGTACAGGCTATGGGCAAACTTAGGGGGCTGTTCCTGCTGAATTGTGCTTAGTACAGGGGAATCCCAATGTGCCATAGTTTTATGGTATCTCTCTGTACAGGCTATGGGCAAACTTAGGGGGCTGTTCCTGCTGAATTGTGCTTAGTTCTAATAAGACTGTACCTTACATTTCAAGGCCCCTCTATCATATGAATTAATCTCACTTCATTACAGTAATTACAGTATTACAATCAGCCATTCTGTATCAGGAACATTAAATATGATTTTTCTTTCAGATCTTGGCCAGAGTTGCCCTTTAAATACAATAGGGGACAAAGGAGATAAAGAGCACGGGGGCCCGCCCGCCCGGCTCGGCCAAAGTCAAAGGAAGAACAATTATTTGAGGTTTTGCGGCAGTGATTAATCCGCATTGGCAGAAAGGAATAAATGGTAACAATATCCCGGCCCTGTCAGTATCAATGACTGTCATTAAATCTCATTTAGACGTCTGGCAATCAGGCGGGGGTGTCTCTGGGCCCCGGGGGGGGGGGGGGGGTTCTTGTCCTGGAAATAAACCCACTTTTTTTTTTCGTTTAGGAATAATTTACTTTTCTGAAGAGATTTAGGGGATTTAGTATTTTTTAGAACTTATTGATTGATGTGAATGATTGATACTGATATCATACACCCGCCCCTTATGTCGCCGGCTCCGCCCCTTATGTCCCCCACCCTGCCCCTGATTTCATTTGCCCCTAGGGTTGCTATCTCTGCCAGCTTCTTTCTCCAGGCAGGGGGCAGGAGGTGACATCACAAGGGAGGAGTGGCTAGTGATGTCACTGGGTGGGAAAGGGGCAGGGTGGTGACATCACGGGTGTGACGTGATCGGTAATTGGCTGATCGTTGCGTCAGTCACAGTGAGCCCTACCTGGTTTTCCTCATTTGGAAAAGTGGGCAGGAGGTTTTGACCTGGACAGCCTTTCTGAAAACTGGGCTGTCCTGGTTAAAACCTGAGAGGTGATAAACCTATCTGCCCTGCCCCCTTCCTAGACTTGCCAATCACAAAAGGTGGCAACCCTATTTGCCCCGCCCCCTTCCTAGACTTGGCAATCGCAAAAGGTGGCAACCCTATTTGCCCCGCCCCCTTGCTAGATTTGCCCATTGCAAAAGGTGGCAACCCTATTTGCCCTGCCCTCTTCCTAGACTTGCCAATCACAAAAGGTGGCAACCCTATTTTCCCCGCCCCCTTCCTAGACTTGCCAATCGTAAAAGGTGGCAACCCAATTTGCCCCGCCCCCTTTCTAGACTTGCCCATCAAGAAAGGTGGCAATCCTATGCAGGCAGCATGGCAGGAGGCAGGGCAGGGGTCGAATGGGGGTGTGACAGAAGCAGTCAATCTGCCCCCCGATCATTTCAGATCTAGGTTGGCATCTCTGTACCAAGGCACTGGCTGGGGGGCAAACCTGAAGGCCATTTAGAGTCCGCTACACATTAGAACTGCTTTTAGCTAACCTATTGTTTCTCCTACTCCCATGTAACTGGAGGAGTCCCAAGTCGGACTTGGATTTCTTACTATTGAGTGCTATTCTGATACCTACTGGGAGCTGCTATCTTGCTCCCTTCCCATTGTTCTGCTGATCGGCTGCTGGGGGGAGGGGGGGGATATCACTCCAACTTGCAGCGCAGCAGTAAAGTGAGACTGAAGTTTATCAGAGCACAGGTCACATGGCTGTGGCACCCTGGGAAATGAAGAATATGGCTAGCTCCATGTGGCATTTCAACATTAAATATAAAATAATCTGTTTGTGTTTTTGAAACAGGGATTTCAGTTTCCCTGCATCACCTGGGCCCCCCTCTGCCCTTTGCGCCCCCCCTTACCCAGAATCCCGCGGTGCCTACATGTCAGGCTCTTGTTCCTGGCCGCTGCCCCATTGCAGTCAGAGAGATAACAAGCGCCAGTGACAGCGCCAGGTCGGAGAGGCCCCACGGACCTGACCATCTGTCGGAATATTCCATGGAAGTTCATGTCTGTCTGACACAGCGGTATAAGTGCTGAGCGGCGCCGCGGCCGGGCCCTGTAAGTACCGCAGTGTAAGTGGATTTACCCTGAGTTATAATTTGCTTTTCATTGCGGGGAATCCCTGGCTGTAATTGGCTCTCCGGCTCCCTTAGCCTCATCTGCATTCCTGTGCCTGGGCCCTTAGTGCCCCTGTCTGTCTGTCTGTCTGTCTACATATCTATCTATCTATCTATCTATCAATCATCTGTCTGTCTGTCTGTCTACATATCTATCTATCTACCTATCTATCTGCCTGTCTATCTGTCTGTCTATCTATCTATCTGCCTGTCTATATATCATCTATCTATCTGCCTGTCTGTCTACATATCTATCTATATCTATCTATCTATCTATCTATCTATCTGTCTACATATCTATCTATCTATCTATCTATCTATCATCTATCTATCTATCTATCTATCTATCTGTCTGTCTGTCTGTCTGTCTGTCTGTCTGTCTGTCTGTCTATCTATCTATCTGTCTGTCTGTCTGTCTATCTGTCTGTCTATCTATCTGTCTGTCTACATATCTATCTATCTATCTATCTGTCTGTCTGTCTGTCTACATATAGAGATGTAGCGAACCTCACAAAAAAAGTTCGCGAACCCGTTTGCGAACTTCCGCTAAAAAGTGCGAACTTTTGCGAACTTTGCGAACCCCATAGACTTCAATGGGAAGGCGAACTTTAAACCCTAGAAAAGCCATTTCTGGCCAGAAAACTGATTTTAAAGTTGTTTAAAGGGTGCCACGACCTGGACAGTGACATGCAGGAGGGGGATCAAGGGCAAAAATTTCTCTGAAAAATACGTTG
>NC_030678.2:5168953-5256453 GCF_000004195.4 Xenopus tropicalis
GAGGGGTTCTGTGCCCCCCATATAAAGGCACAAGGCTGCAGGCTGAGTTATACAGGGAACTCTGAGTATCACTCATGTATTATAAGGGATAATGTACCCCCTACTGTAAATGATAAGGATATTAGCAGTCACTGAGGGGTTCTGTGCCCCCCATATAAAGGCACAAGGCTGCAGGCTGAGTTATACAGGGAACTCTGAGTATCACTCATGTATTATAAGGGATAATGTACCCCCTACTGTAAATGATAAGGATATTAGCAGTCACTGAGGGGTTCTGTGCCCCCCATATAAAGGCACAAGGCTGCAGGCTGAGTTATACAGGGAACTCTGAGTATCACTCATGTATTATAAGGGATAATGTACCCCCTACTGTAAATGATAAGGATATTAGCAGTCACTGAGGGGTTCTGTGCCCCCCATATAAAGGCACAAGGCTGCAGGCTGAGTTATACAGGGAACTCTGAGTATCACTCATGTATTATAAGGGATAATGTACCCCCTACTGTAAATGATAAGGATATTAGCAGTCACTGAGGGGTTCTGTGCCCCCCATATAAAGGCACAAGGCTGCAGGCTGAGTTATACAGGGAACTCTGAGTATCACTCATGTATTATAAGGGATAATGTACCCCCTACTGTAAATGATAAGGATATTAGCAGTCACTGAGGGGTTCTGTGCCCCCCATATAAAGGCACAAGGCTGCAGGCTGAGTTATACAGGGAACTCTGAGTATCACTCATGTATTATAAGGGATAATGTACCCCCTACTGTAAATGATAAGGATATTAGCAGTCACTGAGGGGTTCTGTGCCCATATAAAGGCACAAGGCTGCAGGCTGAGTTATACAGGGAACTCTGAGTATCACTCATGTATTATAAGGGATAATGTACCCCCTACTGTAAATGATAAGGATATTAGCAGTCACTGAGGGGTTCTGTGCCCCCCATATAAAGGCACAAGGCTGCAGGCTGAGTTATACAGGGAACTCTGAGTATCACTCATGTATTATAAGGGATAATGTACCCCCTACTGTAAATGATAAGGATATTAGCAGTCACTGAGGGGTTCTGTGCCCATATAAAGGCACAAGGCTGCAGGCTGAGTTATACAGGGAACTCTGAGTATCACTCATGTATTATAAGGGATAATGTACCCCCTACTGTAAATGATAAGGATATTAGCAGTCACTGAGGGGTTCTGTGCCCCCCATATAAAGGCACAAGGCTGCAGGCTGAGTTATACAGGGAACTCTGAGTATCACTCATGTATTATAAGGGATAATGTACCCCCTACTGTAAATGATAAGGATATTAGCAGTCACTGAGGGGTTCTGTGCCCCCCATATAAAGGCACAAGGCTGCAGGCTGAGTTATACAGGGAACTCTGAGTATCACTCATGTATTATAAGGGATAATGTACCCCCTACTGTAAATGATATATACATACATACAGATATGGGATACGTTATCCAGCAACCTGTAATCCAGAAAGTCCCAAATTACAGGAAAGCCATGTCCCATAGACTCCATTATAAGCAAAAAATATTCTCCCTTTTCTCTGTAATAATAAAACAGTACCTGTACTTGATCCCAACTAAGATATAATTACCCCTTATTGGGGCAGAACAGCCCTATTGGGTTTATTTAATGGTTAAATGATTTTTTAGTGGGCTTAAGGTATAGAGACTGAGATTATGGAAAACCCCAGGCCCAAGCATTCTGGATAACAGGTCCCATACCGCTATACATGTTGTACAAATAGGGGACACTGTTATTTTACAGCTGGAAGCAATTTGAGGGGAAAGTATCGGTTCCCTCCCCAGCTGGTTCCCATTCCTGCCCTTTTATCCTCTGATTGCCGCGCTATTAATCTCACTAGAGCTGACAGTCGGAGCTGGCCTTTATGAGAGCTTGATGATAAGGGATCAGATGCAAATACATTATCTCAAGGGAGGGCAGAGGAAAGCATATTCGGGAGGGAGGGGAGATGAGATTATGAAGGTGGCCACAATGTCATATTCTGAGGCCCCTCCCTTCCCTGTTCTGCCTTCTTATTGGGTAAACCCTTGCTTTGCCGAACAGTCTCACAACTCCTGGCTCTTTGGGACCGATAGGGTTTTTTCCCTTTGAGTTAACTGTTAGTATGATGCAGAGAGTAATATTCTGAGACAATTTGCAATTGGTCTTTGTTTTTTATTATTTGTAGTTTTTATGTTATTTCATTTTCAGTTCTGCAGCTCTCCAGTTTGGAGTTTCAGCAGTTATTTGGTTGCTAGGGTCCAAGTAACCTTAGCAACCAGGAAGTAGTTTGGATCAGAATAGGGTCGGCCTGAATAGAAAGGGAAATTACAAAAAGTAACGATAACAATAAAACTGGAGCCTCACAGAGCAATAGGGTTTGGCTGCCGGGGTCAGCTATCCTGTTGCTAGGGCTCAAATTACCTTAGTAACCAGGGAGTGGTTTGAATGAGTGACGGGTATATGAATAGGGGAGGGGCTGAATAGAAAGATAAGGAATAAAAAGTAACAATAACAATAAAACTGGAGCCTCACAGAGCAATAGGGTTTGGCTGCCGGGGTCAGTTATCCTGTTGCTAGGGCTCAAATTACCTTAGCAACCAGGGAGGGGTTTGAATGAGAGCCTGATATATGAATAGGGGATGGGCTGAATAGAAAGATAAGGAATAAAAAGTAACAATAACAATAAAACTGGAGCCTCACAGAGCAATAGGGTTTGGCTGCCGGGGTCAGTGACCCCCGTTTGAAAGCTGCAAAGAGTCAGAAGAAGAAGGGAAATAATTCAAAAACTATAGGAAATAAATAATGAAGACCAATTGAAAATTGCTTAGAAATGTATACAGCCGATTGTTAAAACTCCCACCAAATGCCAATGGAATAGTTACATACAGAGTGAAGCGCGTGTAGGTAAATAAGCTCAGAGGACAAGCCGGTACTTACATACAATATATAACAAATACAAAGTCATTGCTGAGCAGGATTTGTGGGATATTAGCGCTGAAACAACAAATGCGGCTGCTCCAAAGCTACACAAATACTTAACAAGGAAATTTGTATATGATTATATATATATATATATGGCCGATGCAATGTGTTCGGTGCCTTATTGCTTATTCCTATACACCATGGATGTGAAATTAAATGGGCTGTTCCCTAAGTACGTTATAGAATGGCCAATTTCAAGCAACTTTTCAATTGGTCTTCATTATTTAATTCTTATAGTTTTTTAATTATTTGCCTTCTTCTGACTCTTTGCAGCTTTCAAACGGGGGTCACTGACCCCGGCAGCCAAACCCTATTGCTCTGTGAGGCTCCAGTTTTATTGTTATTGTTACTTTTTATTCCTTATCTTTCTATTCAGCCCCTCCCCTATTCATATATACGTCTCTCATTCAAACCACTCCCTGGTTACTAAGGTAATTTGGACCCTAGCAACCAGATAGCTCTGAAACTCCAAACTGGAGAGCTGCTGAACAAAAAGCACAGAAAATAAAAAAATGAAGACCAATTGCAAACTGTCTCAGAATATTACTCCCTACATCATACTGACAGTTAGTTTAAAGGTGAACAACCCCTTTAGGGAATATTCATATTAAGATTAATTGAATCAAATGATGAATCTGCTCCTATATTTTCTTATCGATCTTAATAGACTTTTTGGATGGACAAAATATTGACGTGACCGCAACTTTTTTCGACGCACAACGAATTTTTCCACGGCAAATGGTTTCGCTTCACCATTAAATTCGTGAAATCACAAGAAAATTTGCGAAATGGTGGAAAATCTGTGAAACAGCGGAAAATCTGCGATTTGTTGCCTGCATCTTTTTTCATTGCCTGCATCTTTTTTTGTCACCCCCCCACGTCTTTCTTTTGTCAGCCATGTCTTTTTTTGGTCGCAAAACGGCGGAAAATCTGCGTAACGCATTTGTTGCGTGACTTTTTTGTCGCCGGCATCCTTTTTTCGTCACCTACGCCTTTCTTTTGTCAGCCGCGTCTTTTTTTGTCGCCCACGTCTTTCTTTTGTCAGCCACGTTGCAAAACGGCAGAAAATCTGCGAAACACATTTGTCACATGACTTTTTTGTCGCCTGATTCTTTCTTTTGTCAGCCGCATCTTTTTTTTTGTCGCAAAATGGCGAAAAATCTGCTAAACGCATTTGTCATGTGACTTTTTTGTCGCCTGCATCTTTTTTTTTTAATTGCCTGCATCTTTTTTTTGTCACCTGCATCTTTTTTTTGTCACCCGTGTCTTTCTTTTGTCAACCACATCTTTTTTTGGTCGCAAAACAGCGGAAAATCCGCAAAATGCATTTGTCATGTGATTTTTTTTGTTGCCTGCATCTTTTTTTTTAATTGCCTGCATCTTTTTTTTGTCACCTGCATCTTTTTTTTGTCACCCGTGTCTTTCTTTTGTCTACCACATCTTTTTTTGGTCGCAAAACAGCGGAAAATCCGCAAAATGCATTTGTCATGTGACTTTTTTTGTCGCCTGCATCTTTTTTTTTATTTGCCTGCATTATTTTTTGTCGCCTGCATCTTTTTTTTTATTTGACTGCATTATTTTTTGGCACCTGAATCTTTTTTTTGTCACCCGCGTCTTTCTTTTGTCAACCACATCTTTTTTTGGTCGCAAAACAGCGGAAAGTCCGCAAAATGCATTTGTCACTTGACTTTTTTGTCGCCTACATCTTTTTTTTTAATTGCCTGCATCTTTTTTTTGTCACCTGCATCTTTTTTTTGTCACCCGTGTCTTTCTTTTGTCAACCACATCTTTTTTTGGTCGCAAAACAGCGGAAAATCCGCAAAATGCATTTGTCATGTGACTTTTTTTGTCGCCTGCATCTTTTTTTTTATTTGCCTGCATTATTTTTTGTCGCCTGCATCTTTTTTTTTATTTGACTGCATTATTTTTTGGCACCTGAATCTTTTTTTTGTCGCCCGCGTCTTTCTTTTGTCAACCACATCTTTTTTTGGTCACAAAACAGCGGAAAATCCGCAAAATGCATTTGTCACGTGACTTTTTTGCTGCCCGTGCCTTTTTTTCTGTCATCCGCGTCTTTTTTTTTGTCGCCCGCGTCTTTTTTTGTCATGAAACGGCGGAAAATCTGCGAAATGCATTTGTCGCATGACTTTTTTTGTGCCCGCATCTTTTTTTTCAGTTGCATCTTTTTTTTGTCAGCTGTGTCTTTTTTTCAGCCGCATCTTTTTGTTGCTTGTGTGTGGTTTTTTTGGTCACCCGTAGCTTTTTTGATGCGCCCATGGCGAATTTTTCTGTGGTGTAATTTCACAGAAGTTTTGCGCAACTATTCACCAATGGCGGAATGCAGAACTTTGCTGCCGATCCATGCCTGGTGAAAAAATTCACTCATCACTAACTGCGACGCTGTATCTGGTAGGTAGCCCGGTTATAATCCGGCGCAGCGCGGCACTGCCGGGGGAGGGGGGACTGTTTGCGTTTGATACGGCAGTAAGTTAATTAGTGTGGGAGAAGGATGAGCTCTGACAGCCTCCAAAGGGGAAGACAGAAGAAGAGAGACATCGTTATTATTAGCAAATTAGAGCCGGCGAAACTAACTGGCAGTGACACCGCGCGGGTCAGAGACTACAAACCTGCTGCCCGACTGCCACTCACCAACCCACTCCGAATATTTCATGATTAAAGCTCTGGAAGAGGCAACGGAGCGAAGGGGAAGCCGAGCCAAAAGCAACAAATGAATAGCGGCGACGCCGGCTCGTGAGTCCGAGGCTTTGTGATTGGACTGATAGTTACATCGGCTTTAGGTTGGGTTGAAGAAACAGTTCCTCTCTTTCTGTATCATTTGAAATCCGGGCAGGGGAGGAGGGACTAAAACAAATTATGTTTACTTTTTGAAAAGCTTAAGCTGTGTTTGGGTGTCGTTCCCCTTTTAAAGGGAAACTACACCCCCAGAATGAATACGTAACCAACAGACAGTTTATATTATATTAAGTGGCCTATTAAAGAATCTCCCCAAACTGGAATATATATATCAGTAAATATTGCCCTTTTATATCCTTTCCCTTGAGCCGCCATTTAGTGTTGGGCTGTGTGCTCCCTCAGAGATCAGCTGACAGGAAGTGATGCAGCTCTAACTGTAACAGGAAGTAGTGTGGGAGCAAAAGGCAGAACTCTGCCCATTCATTGGCTGATGGGGCCTAGCATGTATGTGTGCCTTGGCTTGTTTGTGTGCACTGTGACTCCTATGATCCCAGGGGGCGGCCCTTAGTACCTAAAATGGCAGTTTGCTATTTAGGATTACCCAATGGCACATACTGCTAAATAAGTATATTTATATGAAAATAGGGGTTTTACATGTGAGCTGTTAATGCAATATATTTTTATTTGTTTGGGGGTATAGTTTCCCTTTAACAAATGGGCATTTTCCAGTTATTCCCCAAAATTCCACCATTATGGCTGCCGCTCTTGAAAGCCATTTGCCGCCACTTGCTTGCCTATGGAGGCGCCGCTGTGCATAGTGGTACAATCCGCCGTTTGTCGTATTAGTGTTAAACCAACAATTTAATTGGGGAGAATGAAGCAAACGCCGAAGGCTCCGGAGCCGGTTACACAAATCCCTTTGCCTGTAGGTTCCATGCTGATACCTTGGAGCTTGTTCTACAATATAAGATGGGGGGGGACACGGAACATTCTTTGTCACAGTCTGAAAGGCGGATATTCCCGCGTTAATCTTTCCTTTATGAAAAGACTGAATCCCCTTGCAATGCAAATAGAATGTATTTGTGCCTCGGTGTATATGTTCTATATCCGCGGGATGAGCGGAATCTCCCGAGGCTCTTACAGGCGCTAAGCGCTCAGGTTCATATTTGCTACAAGATTATGTTCCTGCGGCTGTAGGGTATGGAGTGCGGAAAGCAAATTTCAACATAGAGGAGATGGGGATCAGTATAGATTAGTGATGAGCAGTGAAGTTCCGTGAAAAAAAAAATCGCAGAGACAAAAAAAGTGTTTCAGGGGTCGGTCTCCCCCAGTGAGTCAGGTCTGTCAGGCTGCTGCCTTGTGTTACACTGTTTCAGGGGTCAGTCTCCCCCAGCGAGTCAGGTCTGTCAGGCTGCTGCCTTGTGTTACAGTGTTTCAGGGGTCAGTCTCCCCCAGCGAGTCAGGTCTGTCAGGCTGCTGCCTTGTGTTACAGTGTTTCAGGGGTCAGTCTCCCCCAGCGAGTCAGGTCTGTCAGGCTGCTGCCTTGTGTTACACTGTTTCAGGGGTCAGTCTCCCCCAGCGAGTCAGGTCTGTCAGGCTGCTGCCTTGTGTTACACTGTTTCAGGGGTCAGTCTCCCCCAGCGAGTCAGGTCTGTCAGGCTGCTGCCTTGTGTTTCATTGTTTCAGGGGTCGGTCTCCCCCAGCGAGTCAGGTCTGTCAGGCTGCTGCCTTGTGTTACACTGTTTCAGGGGTCAGTCTCCCCCAGCGAGTCAGGTCTGTCAGGCTGCTGCCTTGTGTTACAGTGTTTCAGGGGTCAGTCTCCCCCAGCGAGTCAGGTCTGTCAGGCTGCTGCCTTGTGTTACACTGTTTCAGGGGTCAGTCTCCCCCAGCGAGTCAGGTCTGTCAGGCTGCTGCCTTGTGTTACACTGTTTCAGGGGTCGGTCTCCCCCCAGCGAGTCAGGTCTGTCAGGCTGCTGCCTTGTGTTACAGTGTTTCAGGGGTCGGTCTCCCCCAGCGAGTCAGGTCTGTCAGGCTGCTGCCTTGTGTTACACTGTTTCAGGGGTCAGTCTCCCCCAGCGAGTCAGGTCTGTCAGGCTGCTGCCTTGTGTTACATTGTTTCAGTCAGAGCCCCCAGGGCAGGGAATAGAAAGGAACAGACACTGCTTCTAATAGCAATTATATATACAAATAATACTGTGACAAATTTGTAATTATGTATATTGCAATGCTGCTGAGAATTTTGTTTTTTTAGAAGGCAAAAAATGATATTCTGGGTTTACTTATCCTTTAAAAATGAATGGAACCATGTGGTTTTCATCTCAATTCCCCATAAACAGGCTAGTGTTCCAGAATATAAAATTTGCACAAAAAAATCACAAATGATAACATGGCCCCTCCCACTGTCTGGATGCTCTTTAGAAGAAAAGTAAAATCAATAAGATTGTTGTTATGATTGATATTTATTTCTTTAAACATTAAAAGAGCCGTCACCTTTCCCAGCTCCCCCCCCCCCCCCCCCCCCCGGCGTTGGTTCAGACCAAAGGAACCGCAGTAAGACATGTATGGGTTACAGTAGGGTGAGACCAGATCGATGAACGGGGGGGGACTCCATTTAATGTCGGGCTACAGACGCGTCAACCCGAGCGCAACGCATTTTTCATAAAGGGAAATATCATATTTCATGAGTCTCCCTCTGTTATTGATCGGCGATCGCCTTCCCACCCTGCCCCTGATACATACAGAGCTGGAAAATATAAACACTATGAACTAAATATAATAATAACATTATGCGGCTTAGAAATAAACAATACAAATAAAATAAGGCTTAGTTGGCCTTTCTTCGGTGTATCTCTTTTTTTTTTTACGCAACGTGACATTTTTGACTGAACTTTTTCCTCATTCGGTGAATTTTTGTTGTCACTCGTCGCCATTCATTTCTTATTATTACAGAAAGTAAATGCAAATCAGTCAAAAATGAGCAATTGGAATTTCTGTATTTCAGAGCTTTATGGATAACTGGTTTCTGTATAATAGATCCCAGACTTTTAATGAAATGATTGGGCTCGGGGTCGGACTAGGCCAGCCCCCTAGGTGGCAGCCCCCCCCCAGTCCGACCCTGATTGGACTCATTAGGCAGAATATAGAGGTAGGGCTGCCACCTGCCCAGATTTGATCCAAATATCCCAGTTTAACAAAGTTCAAAACTCTCTGGTTTAAAACACTGAGAAAACTGGACAGAAATCCAACCAATTGCATCTATGATGCCACCCTGGCATCATAACCCCGCCCCTGCTGTCATCATGCCCGCCCCCTGCATTACTGCCCCACCTCTAATTCCATCAGCTCTGATGCCTCACCCCCTGGCCCAACCTCATAACCCCACCCTGGCATCATAACCCCGCCCCTGCTGTCATCATGCCCGCCCACAGCATTACTGCCCCGCCTCTAATTCCATCAGCTCTGCCTCCTTTGTTCAAGTTTAGCCACCAAGAACGGTTGAGCTCAGGGTCAGGTTGGGCTCACCCCTTGGCCCAACCTCATAACCCCACCCTGGAATCATAACCCCGCCGTCATTAGAACCCCGCCCCTGCTGTCATCATGGCCACCCCCAGCATTACTGCCCCACCTCTAATTCCATCAGCTCTGATGCCTCACCCCCTGGCCCAACCTCATAACCCCACCCTGGCATCATAACCCCGCCCCTGCTGTCATCATGCCCGCCCCCAGCATTACTGCCCCACCTCTAATTCCATCAGCTCTGATGCCTCACCCCCTGGCCCAAGCTCATAACCCCACCCTGGCATCATAACCCCGCCCCTGCTGTCATCATGCCCGCCCCCAGCATTACTGCCCCACCTCTAATTCCATCAGCTCTGATGCCTCACCCCCTGGCCCAAGCTCATAACCCCACCCTGGCATCATAACCCCGCCCCTGCTGTCATCATGCCCGCCCCCAGCATTACTGCCCCGCCTCTAATTCCATCAGCTCTGCCTCCTTTGTTCTAGTTCAGCCACTAAGAAAAAGGCTGCAACCCTACGGGCCGATTTATTATTTATTATTATTATGTAAAATAACAGCTTAAAATGTATTTTTTTGGAAGGCCGACGTCTTCGTTTGTTTAACTCGGCTTTTTAAACCGTTTATTTTTCAGCATTTTTATTTTACACAGCATAATAAACAGGCCGGTGGGGAGCGGGGGGGACGCTGGAAGTGGTACAGCCCTATTTATTAGTGCCAATAAAGCCAACTTGCCATTTATGATACGGATATGTCTGTTACTAACCCCGGGGGCTCTTTCTCTGTGTATTTGGCTGTTCCTGTAATATGGCCCAGCGGCGGGAACGTGCCATTTGCTTATGGAAAATATCATTCTGACAGACATTGTTTTCCCACTCAACAAACCCAAATCCTCTCAGCAGTGGGTGCAGCCCATAAAGCTCCCAGCGCTAATCTGATCACAAACACAGATATCTGACAGCGGCTTCATCTCGCCGTCTGTACGGCCGCGCCGCGTTACCCACGCTCCCCCAGTCTCAGAGCCGAGACCCCTATTCATTTATATACGTGGCAAATAAATGATGGAATAAAAATATTAATAAAAAGTAAAACAGTTCCTGAAACAGTCGCAGCGTGTTATTATAAAGGGTCCTATCCTCCATTTACATTTATTATACATAATATTTATATTTATTATACACGTCCCAGGGCAGTATTCTGTTATATCAAATATACCCACGTTTATATGAAGTTGTTTTTATGGACTTGACAAATCACACTGATAATTAATAATTTTTTTTTTTATAGTTTTTGAATTATTTGCCTTCAACTTCTCTTTGCAGCTTTCAAATGGGGGTCACTGACCCCGGCAGCCAAACCCTATTGCTCTGTGAGGCTCCAGTTTTACTGTTATTGTTACTAGTGATGAGTGAATTTTTTCGGCAGGCGTAGATTCGCACTGAATTTCTGTTGTGTAAAAAGGGGCGTGGTCGCATAAAAAAGGCGCGGCTGTGTCAAAATGGGTGCAGGCGACAAAATAGACAGGGGCGACAAAAAAATCTGATTTTTAGTTGTTTTGCGAATTTTTCGGGACAAATTCACTCATCACTAATTGTTACTTTTTATTCCTTATCTTTCTATTCAGCCCCTCCCCTATTCCTATATCAGTCTCTCATCCAAACCACTCCCTGGTCACTAAGGTCACTTGAACCCTAGCAACCAGATAGCTGCTGAAACTCCAAACTGGAGAGCTGCTGAACAAAAAGCAAGACCAATTGCAAACTGTCTCAGAATATCACTCTCTACAACCCCTTGAAGCAGGAACTCTATCAGCCGTTCCAATGAATTATATTTAATGGCAGCGGAAATCCTTGGGGGTCCGTACCCCGTATCGGCTGGATCGAGACCACGGGGAACAGTTTATTCTAAGGGAAACTTTACTGGGCGGAAGGTTTTATTTACACTGATATCGTTGGTGATTTGGGAGTGAGATCTCCGAGTGTTGATATACGACCCCCCGAGAGCGGCGTTCGGGCCACTCAGCCCAATTAATCCATTTGCTTCAATTTGGGGCCATTATTCTAGAGGTTTTATGGACATTTTATGTAGATGTTTCTGTGTAGATACATTATCTGCGTGATATATTGTGTTTGCCATTAGTGCGCTTTATGTTGCTAGCGGCGGTTTTATCTGGGAGTATTTATTACGTGAGATTGATTATATTTATCTTCTTGTTTTTGGCTCAAAAACTCTTCTCTACTAGTTCCTTTGAATTAACAAGGAATAAATGGCTGCTCTGGTTTCTCTCTTATATATATATATAAGACCCTCGTACCATTCCAACTATAACCCATGGTCAGACTGGGCCTGCGGGACACTGGGAAAAAACCCGGTGGGCCCCGCCAACCCAGGCCCTATTCCTACCAGCAACTTTGGCCCTCCACCCTCACCAGCAGGGTGAGACTACAGGTGCTCGCACCCATAGCCCCCCTCTCCAGAGGGCCCCCCTTGCAGGGCCACCCACCCGACGTCCTCCAACGAGCACATAAATTGAACGCATCAGGGCAGGAGAGGTAGGGCAGGGGAAGCACCGCAAGGGTCGGGTCTGGGCCGCTGGGGCCAGTCCAACAGTGCTCACCAGGGTCGGACAGGGGGGTTGTGGTAATCACCAGGGCTTCTGCCCCAGGGGTCCTGCCAGGGGCCCCACAAAACCTGCAGGGACCCCCATCACCAGCCCAACCCACTCCCCTGAGTGTGAGTAAATTAAACTTATCTTCAGAGCCTCAGGGGAGGGAGATCGGTGACCTGGGAGAAGTGCCCAGCAGGGATCGGGTCTTTTCTCATTGCTGCACCAACCCAGTTCAACCCTGACCCCAACCCCCCAAGATCCCATTATGGGTGCACCTGTGAGTCATGACTGGGGCCCCTGAGGTGGCAGCCCCCGTGGGCCTCCAATCACCCCAGTTGACTCGGCTACAATCCTATCTATATAGTAGATAATAACATGGCAGTTAATAGTAATAGTAATAACATGGCAGTTAACCTTGAAGCTGCTGGTGGCCAATAAGGGTAAAGGAGGGGCAATTGGGGTGGCGACTGATGTAGTGATTCATTATATGAACATCAAACACATCATCTGCCTCAATTTTGGGGGCAACCAATGAAAATGTTGCCATCAGGCCCACTAACTCATTGTGCAAATTGCACCCCTAGTTAATTCTGTGACTAATATTTCCAACCTTTCTACTCAACCCAACTGCCAGTGGTAAAATTATAGGTAGGGGTGGAATAGTAAGAACCCATAATCCCCTGTTGCAACCCAACATTTGGCCCATGATCTGCTGTTCCCTGCCCCTACATGGTGTGGGGAAGACATGGGTACGGGGAAGACATGGGTGCGGGGAAGACATGGGTGAGGGGTGCACCAGTGTGGGTGGCACCAGTGTGGGTGGCAGTTGGGCCCATGGAATTCAAGTTACTCCAAATACCAAGGATAAATAGAGGATTTGCAGTAGCTTCAGAAGACAACCTTGACCAGAAAGGGCCCTTTGTTTCCCCAGTGTGACCCATCTTTCCCTTCTTTTGACTACCGGGGTACAATGCTTGTTGCTATGGGGAACCGCTGTCCATTGGATCTACAATTAAATTATCCATACCTGTTATAAATACATTTAAAAATCTGAGCTGTCAATCATATATTGCCTGCCCCGCCTCTATGCCGGAGACATAGAGGCAGGGCAGGCAATATATGATTGACAGCTCAGATTTTGAATTACAATTACTTTCACTTTCCATTCCGCACTTCCCAGATATCTACTCAATGGCAAATACATAAGATTTTGGGGGGATACTCTAGAACCTGTGCGCTCCGTATCCTTCAGCCACACTCCCCTCGCACTCAGTACTGGACCCGGGGCAGGAATAATCGGCCAAGAACCGGCGCCTCTTTGCTTCTGTGAGATACTTGTCTGTACTGAGACTTCCCTGGCAGTCAGTTGCCTCAGTGAGTGATAAATAAACGCGCTCGCCGCCACTTTCACTTAGTGCCTCGGTGCGACAGGAATACTAAAGTGCGCTCAGGAACGAGAATGTGATTAAGTGGCCTAATTTACTTGTGTTTCTCTCTTCAAACAGCAAGACAGCTGCGCCATCCTAATTAAATGTAATTAAGCTCTGGCACGTCGTCTGTGATAGGCCGGCAGGTTGGAGTGTGTTTGTCACAGTTACACCTGGGCACTGTCCATTCAGGGGCTCACCTGTGCGCCCTTGTACCTTCCTACCCCTTAGGCTTAGAATCTCGGCCATAAAGCAGGGCAGGACTGCTTCTTACAATGGGGGGGATCAGATAGGATCTGTGCCACTGTGACAGAATGCTCTGTTATACAGATAGCTAGAATCTCAGCCATAAAGCAGGGCAGGACTGCTTCTTACAATGGGGGGGATCAGATAGGATCTGTGCCACTGTGACAGAATGTTCTGTTATACAGATAGCTAGAATCTCAGCCATAAAGCAGGGCAGGACTGCTGCTTACAATGGGGGGGATCAGATAGGATCTGTGCCACTGTGACAGAATGCTCTGTTATACAGATAGCTAGAATCTCAGCCATAAAGCAGGGCAGGACTGCTGCTTACAATGGGGGGATCAGATAGGATCTGTGCCACTGTGACAGAATGCTCTGTTATACAGATAGCTAGAATCTCAGCCATAAAGCAGGGCAGGACTGCTGCTTACAATGGGGGGGGGGGGGGGGATCAGATAGGATCTGTGCCACTGAGACAGAATGCTCTGTTATACAGATAGCTAGAATCTCAGCCATAAAGCAGGGCAGGACTGCTGCTTACAATGGGGGGGATCAGATAGGATCTGTGCCACTGTGACAGAATGCTCTGTTATACAGATAGCTAGAATCTCAGCCATAAAGCAGGGCAGGACTGCTGCTTACAATGGGGGGATCAGATAGGATCTGTGCCACTGTGACAGAATGCTCTGTTATACAGATAGCTAGAATCTCAGCCATAAAGCAGGGCAGGACTGCTGCTTACAATGGGGGGATCAGATAGGGATTTTTATTAAGAAATTAAAACAGAAAACAGAAAATCAAACTTTCAATTACATATCAAAATGAAAATTCAATTACATAACATCAAAATGACATTTTAATTAAATAACATCCGAAGATTGCACCCATGTGAAATCCACCTCCCTCCACAGTTTAGCATTGTCCTTGTTAATGCCAATTTCTTTGAAACGGATGAAAAACAGTTCCCTCAAGATTCTTTTAACTGTTGGATCAATAGTTCCATCCTCCCCCCCGAAAGATTTACTGCACCTCATTATCCACAAAAAGTATCTAATGACAGTGAAAATCACAAAAAAGGTCTCATTATCCAAAGGATGCTTTCCCCTTACCAGCCCATACGCCCTTTCCCCATACGTGTGCCGACAGAACCTTCCAATTTTCAAAACTGACAGGACTTCATTATACAGAGCCCGAGATACCGAGCACTCTAATAAAAAGTGATTTGTGGTCTCTTCCACTTGGCACCCCCAGGGGCAGAGCCTGTTTACCACACTCAGATAGCTCAGATTGCCCCTAAGGAAGAGTTTCCCCTGGAAAGCCAGCCAGGCGTTATCCAGGAACTTGCCGGGGAGCCTATGGCCATTCAGGAACTTCAAGCAAGTTTTCATCTGCTCAGTTGTACAGTCTTTCAGGACTGGGGCAGAGATAAAAAAGGAATTCAATACAGACTCATATAACTGCTTCCTGGTAAGATTCCCTATTGCCCCAAAGTCCAAATTCCACTTCTTTATCAGCTTTAAGCCTAAAACTAAATGCTGTGGAAAGTACCCCCCCCTAATCCGGACCCCCTTCACTCTACCGCCCTCCATCCAGTCTCTGATAAAAGGCGAAACCCAGGACCTGACACAGTTCTCCCACAGAGAACACGTCCTTTGGCCCAGATTCCCAAAATTAAATTTCAGGAAAATGGTGCCAAAGAACGCGATTGGACAAACCATCCCTAACCCCCCCTCTTTTCTCTGCAGGAAAGTGACCCCTCTTTTAACTGGGTTCAGTCTGCTCCCCCAGAGCATCTGAAAGAACAGACTGTAGAGCCGAGCAGAGAGAGATTCTGGCAGGGGAAACACATAGGCAACAAAAAGAAACAACGGGATCAGAAAAGTCTTGATCAAATTAACCCTTTCTCTATAGGTCAGCTTCCAAGATTTCCAGCGCTGAACTTTTGCCAAACCAGCATCCAGTTTCTCTTCCCAATTTAACAGACCATTATCATTCCTCCCGAATTTAACTCCCAAGATTTTTACCTGCTCTGGGGCTACTGGGAAATTACCAACCTGAAAAGCTGGTTCCCCTTCTAGAACCCAAAAAGCTTCCGACTTTTCCCGATTGACAGAGGAGCCAGAGGCCCCCGAGTAACTTCTGATGCAATCAGTGACCACCTCAACCTCCGCCTGCTTAGAAACGATCACTGACACATCATCCGCATAGGCAACAAACCTGAGGGGCTGCCCGCCGGGCACACAGACCCCCTCCAAGCCTTTCCTCTCCAGCATCCTCAGGAAGGGATCCAGAGCGAATACATAGAGAAGAGGACTCAGAGGGCAGCCCTGCCGCACCCCGGCCCCAACCTCAAAGTCTTCACCTTGCCAACCGTTAATCAATGGGAAGCTTTTTGCCCCTTCATACAAAACTTTAATCCAACTAATGAATCTGCCCGGGATGCCGTATTTAGACAAAACAGCCCATAGATAATCATGGTTAACATTATCAAAAGCTTTTGTCTGATCCAGAGACAACAGATACTTACCCCAACCATGAGCTTTGCATGACTCCAAGGCTTCCCTTATAGTAAGGATCGCCCCAAAGATGCTCCGCCCCTTCACCGTGCAGAACTGACAGGACGATAATAAAGTGCCTGAAAATAAAATTAACCGGGAAAAAAGGATCTTTGCCAGAATCTTTCTATCGGAGTTGAGAAGGGCAATCGGCCTCCAGTTCTCAATCCTCTCATCATCCTTCCCCTTTGGCAGCAGAATCAGGGCAGAGCACCTCATTGATTCACACAACCCACTCCCCAGACATCCATTAAAGATCTTTGTTAACACCGGGACTAACAGCTCCTTAAAGGTCTTATAGAATTCTGCTGTAAGCCCATCAGGCCCAGGAGCTTTCTTGTTGTTTAACTTATCAATCGCACCCTCCACCTCCTCTTCCCCAATATCTGCTGTCAAAGTAGAGAAATCCAAATTAGCTGTATCAGGTCCTGGGGTCGCCCTTAAGAAGCTTTCAGTCCTTTCCCTCTCCAAAGCCTTACGTCTGAACAAGCCGGCATAGTACGACCTTACAACTCTGAGGATACCCTCCCTGGATTTCTGCAAACTTCCCTCAGAATCAATAAGGCCAGTCACCTGCTTTTTCTTAAAGGTCTCTCTACAGTTCTGGAAAGGGTCCGGGGAGTTTTTTGCCCCAAAATCCCTTTCCAGAACCATAGAGTCCTGGCGACTGTACTGATGCTGCTTCATCAGAGTTTTCAACTGGGCAATTTTCTCCCCCACCACCCCGGCCGAAATTAAGGTTTCCAACTTCTTTCTCAGAGACTGGTATGTTCTAGATCTTATACCCTCCCTTTTAACAGATAGTTTTGTGAAGAAGGTTCGGATTTCTTCTTTTGTACCCTCCCACCACTGTTGGATTGAATCAAAGAAGTCCAGCTTCGACCACTGGGCCTCAAAAAAACTCCTAAAAGAGCCATTCCTTGCAGCTTCCTTCAATGACTCAAATCCAAGTCTCCACAACCCTCTACCCCTTCTCGGGAGCTCTGACATCCCATATTTAAAGGAAACCATTAAATGGTCTGAAAAATCTACCAATGTTTCCTTTACATCTGAAAAAGTATCTCTCTCTTTAACAAAAACCAAATCTATGCGACTACTACGGTTTGCACAAAAATAAGTATGGACACCCTTCCTCCCATTCCAGGTCGCCACATCTACCAGCCCCGCCTGCCTGATAATATTAGACAAAAAGGCCCCTTCATATTTATTATATTTACCTGTCCTGTCCCCTGGCTTCAGGACTTCATTAAAATCCCCAGCCAGAATGACAGGACAAGAAACACACAAAAAAGGTTTAATTTCGCCTAACAGTTCTTTCCTCTCTGCTATCGTATGTGGCCCATAAACATTAATCAGCCTAAACGTCTCACCCTGAAAATGAACATCTAGGAGTATACAGCGTCCTATTCTGATCTCCAAAAAACGTTTGATTTTAAGATCAAAATGACCTTTAAAAAGAATTCCCACCCCCCCTGCAGATTCCTCTGCAATAGACCAAAAAGAGGGTCCAAATTGCCATTCTCTTTTAGCATTAAACATTTCTGTGCCATCAGTTAATCTTGTTTCTTGTAAGAAAAGAACATCAAAATTAGATTTCCCTAAAAAATCATAAACTTCAGCCCTTGTTTTATGGTTCTTTATACTACACACGTTGATAGTACAAAAATGAATCACTTGTTTTGACATTTTGGAGATTTAGCCAGCCTACCCTCCTTCCCCTCTCCAAATCTCTTATACTGAGGCTTCCCTAATCCACTTGAAGGGCCACCGTCTTTCTCAAAAAACTCATTTCCATCTATAGATTCCCTTTCCTCATCACTTTCTGTCCGACCTTTCCTTTTCTTCCCCTGATCCTCAGTTATCTCCATTTCTACATGGGAAGGGACCTGTTCTTCAATTTCACAATTCATTTCTTCTGTCACAAGAGGCAAAGAAGCCTTGGATTTCTTTTTCACCTTCTTCTTTTTCTGCTTCTTCCCTGTTTCTTTCCCATGCTCCCTCTCTTCATCCTGCAACCTGCTTAACTCTTCCTCTTCTTCCTCAGCCATATCCCCCAAGATTTCCCATCAGGGAGTTCAAACCTATTAGAGGTTTCAATATTTGTTTGGAAAACCATCTTGCCTACCCTCTTCCTTGTTTTCTTTCCTACCTCCTCCCATCCTTCTTTCTCAACCTCCACTTCCCTTCTTATCCCTTCTCCCCCATCCTTCTTAATAGTCTGGGACAAAACTTCCCCACCTTCCTTCCTGTTAGTGATTTCCTCACATACACCCACCTCCACCCTGGGTACATCCTCCTGAAAAAACTCTTTTTCAATTCTAGGGCATTTCCTTACAATATTGTGCCAGGCTTCTGGGCATTCCCGGTGCGTATGTCCCAAATCATTACAAAGGTTGCACCTTACCTTATTGCATTCCTTACTAACATGCCCCTGAGCCCCACATAATGCACAAACTTTGAGAGTGCAATCATTGGCCAGATGACGCTTTGAGCCACACTTGAAACACTGCTTGGGTTGTCCTGGATAAAAACAGACACCCCTCTCCTTTCCGATAAAGAAAGAGTTTGGGAGATGCTTAGTAACATTATTGGATACATCCAATCTCACTTGTACTTTCCATCCCACAATCCAGAAACCCTCCTCATTATATAACCTTGTCAGTGGCGCCAGGACCTTACATTGGCGCTTAAGCCAGACCAAAACATCTTCTGGGGGAATGGATTCATTTTTAAAAATGACAGTGACGTTCTTAACTTCTGGCTTTGAAACAGGTATGGCCCTGAAACCTTCCCACTCTGGGGATCTTCCCTTCTCCTGATAGAGACTCCAAAATCTATCCAAACCTTGTGGTAATTTAAAACTTACTTCAAATTCCACATCAGACACTGTTATAAAGGCATTAACATCAGAAGGTGTAAAACCCATTGACTCCTTTATCAAATTCTTGCAGATATACCTACTGCCTGGCATCTTTTCCTTCTCCCCATCCCATTTAATCTTAACTACATTTATCCTTTTAAACACAGGCCCATCAAAAAGAGTCTCTTGTTGCCTTGCAAAAAATCTTCTTTTTTCCCAAAACCCTTTACTTCCTTGATCCTCTCCCCCTGCATTTGACACTTCCATTGACTTAGTAGGATTTGCCACTTCATTTGCTTTACCCAAAACATTATCAGGAGTTACCAGCATATTATTCCCATTATCCACAGAACATGCAGAAACAATGGGGTTAGAAGGGTTGGAGGTAGGGGGGTTAGAGGTAGGGGGGTTAGAGGTAGGGGGGTTAGAGGTAGGGGGGTTGGAGGTAGAGGGGTTAAGAGTGGATGGGTTAGAGGTAGGGGGGGTACAGGTAGGAGGGTTAGAGGTAGAAATAGAATCAGAGGGAACATCAGAGGGTTTAGGTACAGACATAACAGCAGATTGCCCTTTCCCTGTTCCCTCCTCCTCCCCCCTAAGCACAAAATCCATATACATTGCTTCAAATGATTTCCCCCCTTTACCAGCCTGTTGCATTTCATCAAAACGAGTTCTGTTTTTAAACACCTCTTCCCAGGGTTTAATTAACAGCATAGTTTGCTCAATTTCCCCATCAGCCTCCTCCAACTCTTTATTTATTATAGCAAGTTTTCTTATTCCTAAAGCTCTAGCTTCCCCTTTAGCAAACTTAATGTTAGCAATCCCCCTCTCAATATCCCTCTCCAAAGCTCTCTTTTTGTCTTTAAGAAAGTTCACAGTCCTTAGAGCTTTAGCAATCACCATAGGGTCAGGATTCTCTCCAGCAGCAAGTGCCTCGTTAGCACAATTAGTATCAGTCTCTTTACTCACAGCAGTAACAGTCTCTATACAGGCTGAAAATGTCTCTTTAGCAGCAGCACAAACAGTCTTTAAATCAGCAGAAATAACATTATTATCAGCAGCAGAAAGTGAATCAGTAGCAGTCAGTGGATCAGCAGGAATAGCGGCCCCACCAGTAGCAGGAGAAGCCACAGCAGCAGAATAAGACATTTTAGCTTTCGCTATAGTAGCAGTTGGATTCCCAGCAGTAACACAGTCCTTGCTCACCTGCCCAAAGCCCCCTTCCCCCACCTCCACTCCAGGCTCCTCTGCACAGTCCAAAGCCCCCTCTGCCACCGCCATAGCCAGATTCTCACAGGCGCAATTAGCAGCATTTTCAGCAGCCGCATTAGCATTATGCGTGCCCTCCGCAGGACACAACTCCCAGCATGCACTGCTAGCCTCCCGATGCTTTAGCTCCACACAGACAGGCCCCGCAGGCACATTGCTGGATCTCTCTGCTCTCCCAGCTGCCATTACTTTACTTGCACCAAACTCCCCGCTCCTCCCGGGGGTCTCAGGTTCCACACTGTCACCCCCCAACAGGTCACTGGAGGAGAATTGCGCAGGGGTCTCACACAACTGACTATTGGTGGCACTTTGAGGGGTTTCAGAGCCAGACATAGGGATGGGAGGCATACTCAGGGGGGGGGACATGCTTGTTTGTGGGTCAGGCTCATCAGGCAACAAAACTGGAGTTCTTTCCAAATCTTCTGATATTGTTTGTGAAAAGGATTCATTCATATCCTCCTCCTCCATGCTGCTTCCACTATCTTCCCTTCCTCCCACCTTCTTTCTCTTGGGCTTAGCTTTACTTACTTCACTTTCTGCCGCCATTTTCTGGCTTGAGCCTTTCCTTCCAGAAACAACAGCTTTCTTTTCATTCCTCACACGAAGAGAAAATCTTCTTTTCATTTTCCACGACAATAAAGAAATCAGTTTTTTTGTTTTTCTTTTTAAGCCCCAAACCGGGAAACAAACAGCCCCCCAGACCCTTACAGGGCCCGGGGAAAGTTCACCTCACAGGAGCTCCCTCACAGCACCTCCACTCAGCACGAGAGTGTGGCTTACACTGAGGGATCAGATAGGATCTGTGCCACTGTGACAGAATGCTCTGTTATACAGATAGCTAGAATCTCAGCCATAAAGCAGGGCAGGACTGCTGCTTACAATGGGGGGATCAGATAGGATCTGTGCCACTGTGACAGAATGCTCTGTTATACAGATAGCTAGAATCTCAGCCATAAAGCAGGGCAGGAGTGCTGCTTACAATGGGGGGATCAGATAGGATCTGTGCCACTGTGACAGAATGCTCTGTTATACAGATAGCTAGAATCTCAGCCATAAAGCAGGGCAGGACTGCTGCTTACAATGGGGGGGATCAGATAGGATCTGTGCCACTGTGACAGAATGCTCTGTTATACAGATAGCTAGAATCTCAGCCATAAAGCAGGGCAGGACTGCTGCTTACAATGGGGGGATCAGATAGGATCTGTGCCACTGTGACAGAATGCTCTGTTATACAGATAGCTAGAATCTCAGCCATAAAGCAGGGCAGGACTGCTGCTTACAATGGGGGGGGGGATCAGATAGGATCTGTGCCACTGTGACAGAATGCTCTGTTATACAGATAGCTAGAATCTCAGCCATAAAGCAGGGCAGGACTGCTGCTTACAATGGGGGGATCAGATAGGATCTGTGCCACTGTGACAGAATGCTCTGTTATACAGATAGCTAGAATCTCAGCCATAAAGCAGGGCAGGACTGCTGCTTACAATGGGGGGGGATCAGATAGGATCTGTGCCACTGTGACAGAATGCTCTGTTATACAGATAGCTAGAATCTCAGCCATAAAGCAGGGCAGGACTGTTACAAGAGGTGAAGAAACCATATGATTAGACTTCTGCGTGAAATAACAATAGATGTCTTTTTTACATTCAGTAAATCCCCGAAAAAGTATATTACTAAATATGACATAATTTAGATTGAATGAAAGTGTTGGTGTCACTAAGCCCTTAGCTGGATCTCTGTAAATACAGGTATGGGATCCCTTATCTGGAAACCCCTTATCCAGAAAGTTCAGCATTACAGAAAGACCATCTCCCATAGACTCCATTATAAGCAAATAATTCTAATTTTTAAAAAAGATTCCCTTTTCTCTGTAATAATAAAACAGTACCTGTACTTGATCCCAACTAAGATATAATTACCCCTTATTGGGGCAGAACAGCCCTATTGGGTTTATTTCATGGTTAAATGATTCCCTTTTCTCTGTAATAATAAAACAGTACCTGTACTTGATCCCAACTAAGATATAATTACCCCTTATTGGGGGCAGAACAGTCCTATTGGGTTTATTTAATGGTTAAATGATTCCCTTTTCTCTGTAATAATAAAACAGTACCTGTACTTGATCCCAACTAAGATATAATTACCCCTTATTGGGGCAGAACAGCCCTATTGGGTTTATTTAATGGTTAAATGATTCCCTTTTCTCTGTAATAATAAAACAGTACCTGTACTTGATCCCAACTAAGATATAATTACCCCTTATTGGGGCAGAACAGCCCTATTGGGTTTATTTAATGGTTAAATGATTCCCTTTTCTCTGTAATAATAAAACAGTACCTGTACTTGATCCCAACTAAGATATAATTACCCCTTATTGGGGCAGAACAGCCCTATTGGGTTTATTCAATGTTGAAATGATTTTTAAGTTATGGAGATCCAAATTACAGAGAGATCCCTTATCCGGAAAACCTCAGGTCCCGAGCATTCTGGACAAGAGGTCCGTACCTGTACAAAGGGATGAATGAGAGAGAAAGCCCGGCGCTTAGATCTTTGCCAGTTTTGCTCGTTGCTAGGGGAAAGCTCTAGTTCCCAATCCAGCAATGTAAATGCCATTGAAGTTTCAGCCCAGCACGTCGTTTGTCAAAGCTTCGCGTTAATAGAATGTTTAAAAATCATGATGTCACCGCTATTAATCAAAGGGCCCGGCTCCATGCTCCAACACATTGTATTAATCACTCCGGCTCTCAGCGCCGCGATGTGCGGAAACTAAGTATAGAACCATAAATATCATTTTTTTTTTATTTTTAAAAAACTAGGATTTATTTCAAATAAAGATGAAGTATTGGAGGTATTTAATTTACAGCAAAAGTCCTGACTCTGGAGGATGGTTACTGTCTCTCTATGGTTACTGTCTCTCTATGGTTACTGTCTCTCTATGGTTACTGTCTCTCTGTGGTTACTGTCTCTCTGTGGTTACTGTCTCTCTGTGGTTACTGTCTCTCTGTGGTTACTGTCTCTCTATGGTTACTCTCTCTCTATGGTTACTGTCTCTCTATGGTTACTGTCTCTCTATGGTTACTCTCTCTCTATGGTTATTGTCTCTCTATGGTTACTCTCTCTCTATGGTTAGTGTCTCTCTATGGTTACTGTCTCTCTATGGTTACTGTCTCTCTATGGTTACTGTCTCTCTGTGGTTACTGTCTCTCTGTGGTTACTGTCTCTCTGTGGTTACTGTCTCTCTATGGTTACTGTCTCTCTATGGTTACTCTCTCTCTATGGTTACTGTCTCTCTATGGTTACTGTCTCTCTATGGTTACTCTCTCTCTATGGTTATTGTCTCTCTATGGTTACTCTCTCTCTATGGTTAGTGTCTCTCTATGGTTACTGTCTCTCTATGGTTACTGTCTCTCTATGGTTACTGTCTCTCTATGGTTACTGTCTCTCTATGGTTACTGTCTCTCTGTGGTTACTCTCTCTCTGTGGTTACTCTCTCTCTGTGGTTACTGTCTCTCTATGGTTACTGTCTCTCTATGGTTACTGTCTCTCTGTGGTTACTGTCTCTCTGTGGTTACTGTCTCTCTATGGTTACTCTCTCTCTATGGTTACTGTCTCTCTATGGTTACTGTCTCTCTATGGTTACTCTCTCTCTATGGTTATTGTCTCTCTATGGTTACTCTCTCTCTATGGTTAGTGTCTCTCTATGGTTACTGTCTCTCTATGGTTACTCTCTCTCTATGGTTATTGTCTCTCTATGGTTACTGTCTCTATGGTTACTGTCTCTCTATGGTTACTCTCTCTCTATGGGTACTGTCTCTCTGTGGTTACTCTCTCTCTGTGGTTACTCTCTCTCTGTGGTTACTGTCTCTCTATGGTTACTGTCTCTCTGTGGTTACTCTCTCTCTGTGGTTACTGTCTCTCTATGGTTACTGTCTCTCTATGGTTACTCTCTCTCTATGGTTATTGTCTCTCTATGGTTACTGTCTCTCTATGGTTACTCTCTCTCTATGGTTACTGTCTCTCTATGGTTACTCTCTCTCTGTGGTTACTCTCTCTCTGTGGTTACTGTCTCTCTATGGTTACTCTCTCTCTGTGGTTACTCTCTCTCTGTGGTTACTGTCTCTCTATGGTTACTGTCTCTCTATGGTTACTCTCTCTGTGGTTACTGTCTCTCTATGGTTACTGTCTCTCAGTGGTTACTGTCTCTCTGTGGTTACTGCCTCTCTATGGTTACTGCCTCTCTGTGGTTACTGCCTCTCTATGGTTACTGTCTCTCTGTGGTTACTGTCTCTCTGTGGTTACTGTCTCTCTATGGTTACTGTCTCTCTATGGTTACTGTCTCTCAGTGGTTACTGTCTCTCTGTGGTTACTGCCTCTCTGTGGTTACTGCCTCTCTATGGTTACTGTCTGTCTATGGTTACTGTCTCTCAGTGGTTACTGTCTCTCTGTGGTTACTGCCTCTCAGTGGTTACTGTCTCTCTGTGGTTACTGTCTCTCTGTGGTTACTGTCTCTCTGTGGTTACTGTCTCTCAGTGGTTACTGTCTGTCTATGGTTACTGTCTCTCAGTGGTTACTGTCTCTCTGTGGTTACTGCCTCTCAGTGGTTACTGTCTCTCTGTGGTTACTGTCTCTCTATGGTTACTGTCTCTCTGTGGTTACTGTCTCTCAGTGGTTACTGTCTCTCTATGGTTACTGTCTCTCTATGGTTACTGTCTCTCTATGGTTACTGTCTCTCTGTGGTTACTGTCTCTCTGTGGTTACTGTCTCTCTATGGTTACTGTCTCTCTATGGTTACTGTCTCTCTATGGTTACTCTCTCTCTATGGTTACTGTCTCTCTATGGTTACTGTCTCTCTATGGTTACTCTCTCTCTATGGTTATTGTCTCTCTATGGTTACTCTCTCTCTATGGTTAGTGTCTCTCTATGGTTACTGTCTCTCTATGGTTACTCTCTCTCTATGGTTACTGTCTCTCTATGGTTACTGTCTCTCTATGGTTACTGTCTCTCTATGGTTACTGTCTCTCTATGGTTACTGTCTCTCTGTGGTTACTCTCTCTCTGTGGTTACTCTCTCTCTGTGGTTACTGTCTCTCTATGGTTACTGTCTCTCTATGGTTACTGTCTCTCTATGGTTACTCTCTCTCTATGGTTACTGTCTCTCTATGGTTACTGTCTCTCTATGGTTACTCTCTCTCTATGGTTACTGTCTCTCTATGGTTACTGTCTCTCTATGGTTACTGTCTCTCTATGGTTACTGTCTCTCTATGGTTACTCTCTCTCTATGGTTACTGTCTCTCTATGGTTACTGTCTCTCTATGGTTACTGTCTCTCTATGGTTACTCTCTCTCTATGGTTACTCTCTCTCTATGGTTACTCTCTCTCTATGGTTACTGTCTCTCTATGGTTACTGTCTCTCTATGGTTACTCTCTCTGTGTGGTTACTGTCTCTCTATGGTTACTGTTTCTCTATAGTTACTGTCTCTCTGTGGTTACTGTCTCTCTATGGTTACTGTCTCTCTATGGTTACTCTCTCTCTATGGTTACTGTCTCTCTATGGTTACTGTCTCTCTATGGTTACTGTTTCTCTATGGTTACTGTCTCTCTGTGGTTACTGTCTCTCTGTGGTTACTGTCTCTCTATGGTTACTGTCTCTCTATGGTTACTCTCTCTGTGTGGTTACTGTCTCTCTATGGTTACTGTCTCTCTATGGTTACTGTCTCTCTATGGTTACTCTCTCTCTATGGTTACTGTCTCTCTATGGTTACTGTCTCTCTATGGTTACTGTCTCTCTATGGTTACTCTCTCTCTATGGTTACTGTCTCTCTATGGTTACTGTCTCTCTATGGTTACTGTCTCTCTATGGTTACTGTCTCTCTGTGGTTACTGCCTCTCTATTGTTACTGTCTCTCTGTGGTTACTGCCTCTCTATGGTTACTGCCTCTCTATTGTTACTGTCTCTCTGTGGTTACTGTCTCTCTATGGTTACTGTCTCTCTGTGGTTACTGTCTCTCTGTGGTTACTGTCTCTCTAGGGTTACTCTCTCTCTATGGTTACTGTCTCTCTATGGTTACTGTCTCTCTATGGTTACTGTCTCTCTATGGTTACTCTCTCTCTCTATGGTTACTGTCTCTCTATGGTTACTGTCTCTCTATGGTTACTCTCTCTCTCTATGGTTACTGTCTCTCTATGGTTACTGTCTCTCTATGGTTACTGTCTCTCTGTGGTTACTGCCTCTCTATGGTTACTGTCTCTCTATGGTTACTGTCTCTCTATGGTTACTCTCTCTCTCTATGGTTACTGTCTCTCTATGGTTACTGTCTCTCTATGGTTACTCTCTCTCTCTCTATGGTTACTGTCTCTCTATGGTTACTGTCTCTCTATGGTTACTCTCTCTCTCTATGGTTACTGTCTCTCTATGGTTACTGTCTCTCTATGGTTACTGTCTCTCTATGGTTACTCTCTCTCTCTATGGTTACTGTCTCTCTATGGTTACTGTCTCTCTATGGTTACTCTCTCTCTCTATGGTTACTGTCTCTCTATGGTTACTGTCTCTCTATGGTTACTGTCTCTCTGTGGTTACTGCCTCTCTATGGTTACTGTCTCTCTATGGTTACTGTCTCTCTGTGGTTACTGTCTCTCTGTGGTTACTGCCTCTCTATGGTTACTGTCTCTCTATGGTTACTGTCTCTCTATGGTTACTGTCTCTCTGTGGTTACTGTCTCTCTGTGGTTACTGTCTCTCTGTGGTTACTGCCTCTCTATGGTTACTGTCTCTCTATGGTTACTGTCTCTCTATGGTTACTGTCTCTCTGTGGTTACTGTCTCTCTGTGGTTACTGTCTCTCTGTGGTTACTGCCTCTCTATGGTTACTGTCTCTCTATGGTTACTGTCTCTCTGTGGTTACTGTCTCTCTGTGGTTACTGTCTCTCTGTGGTTACTGTCTCTCTATGGTTACTAGTCTGGCAATTGCCAGTACCGGAAGCTCTGAAGTACAGTAACTAAAATATAATGTCATTAAAATATAATGTACTGTTGCCCTGCACTGGTAACACTGGTAAGTAAGAAGAAATTCTACCATAGTGTACTAGCGGAGCTAACAATCTAATCATATTCAAACGCACTATGGGCAATATTTCAGGATCCGGTTTAAACTGCCTATGTGTTTTTGGATTGTGGGAGGAAACCAAGCACACGGAGAACATACAAGGGGTCCTACTACTGGACCACGGTTGGGGGCCGGCACATTGCAATTGGTTAGTACTAGGGATGAGCAAGCTGTCCCGTTTCGCTTCGGCAAAAAATTTGTGAAACGGCGAAAATGCTGCGCGTCAAAAAAAAAATTGTTGCACTCGACTATTCTTTTGTCGCCTGCGGCTATTCTTTTGTTGCATGGCTATTCTTTTGTCGCCTGCGGCTATTCTTTTGTCGTGCAGCTATTCTTTTGTCGTGCAGCTATTCTTTTGTCGCCTGCGGCTATTCTTTTGTCGTGCAGCTATTCTTTTGTCGTGCAGCTATTCTTTTGTCGTGCGAGTCTGTCCCGTTTCACTCCGGTGAAAAATTTGTGAAACAGCGAAAATGCCGCGCATCAAAAAAAATTGTTGCACCTATTCTTTTCTATTCTTTTGTCGCCCGCAGTTATTCTTTTGTCGCCCGCGACTATTCTTTTTTGATGCGCAACTATTCTTTTTTGACGCGGGCAACAATTTTTTTTTATCCATTTCGCGAAACAATCCGCCAATGGCAAAATGCGGAAATTTGCCGCGAATCCATGCCTAGCGAAACATTTCACCCATCACTAGTACTGTGCGGTGTCTGGGATGCCAGTATTGGCACTGAAGGAATCAGGTTCAGGGATAAGTGATTCGGGAGCAGGGAACCACCGTCAGCTCTCCCTATCACTAGGGATTGTTACACCAAGGCAGCGAGTGTTACCTCTGGGGCAGCCAAAGAGATTGTGAAAATATTGTATCAATAAAGTGTTAAAATGTGTTCTACGAGCCACTGGTGCCCAAGTTATTGGTGACACCATGTTATTTCTACGAGCCACTGGTGCCCAAGTTATTAGTGACACCATGTTCTTTCTACGAGCCACTGGTGCCCAAGTTATTGGTGACACCATGTTCTTTCTACGAGCCACTGGTGCCCAAGTTATTAGTGACACCATGTTCTTTCTACGAGCCACTGGTGCCCAAGTTATTGGTGACACCATGTTCTTTCTACGAGCCACTGGTGCCCAAGTTATTAGTGACACCATGTTCTTTCTACGAGCCACTGGTGCCCAAGTTATTAGTGACACCATGTTCTTTCTACGAGCCACTGGTGCCCAAGTTATTGGTGACACCATGTTCTTTCTACGAGCCACTGGCGCCCAAGTTATTAGTGACACCATGTTCTTTCTACGAGCCACTGGTGCCCAAGTTATTAGTGACACCATGTTCTTTCTACGAGCCACTGGTGCCCAAGTTATTAGTGACACCATGTTCTTTCTACGAGCCACTGGCGCCCAAGTTATTGGTGACACCATGTTCTTTCTACGAGCCACTGGTGCCCAAGTTATTGGTGACACCATGTTCTTTCTACGAGCCACTGGTGCCCAAGTTATTAGTGACACCATGTTCTTTCTACGAGCCACTGGTGCCCAAGTTATTGGTGACACCATGTTCTTTCTACGAGCCACTGGCGCCCAAGTTATTAGTGACACCATGTTCTTTCTACGAGCCACTGGCGCCCAAGTTATTGGTGACACCATGTTCTTTCTACGAGCCACTGGTGCCCAAGTTATTGGTGACACCATGTTCTTTCTACGAGCCACTGGCGCCCAAGTTATTGGTGACACCATGTTCTTTCTACGAGCCACTGGTGCCCAAGTTATTAATGACACCATGTTCTTTCTACGAGCCACTGGTGCCCAAGTTATTAGTGACACCATGTTCTTTCTACGAGCCACTGGTGCCCAAGTTATTGGTGACACCATGTTCTTTCTACGAGCCACTGGTGCCCAAGTTATTAGTGACACCATGTTCTTTCTACGAGCCACTGGTGCCCAAGTTATTAGTGACACCATGTTCTTTCTACGAGCCACTGGTGCCCAAGTTATTAGTAACACCATGTTCTTTCTACGAGCCACTGGTGCCCAAGTTATTGGTGACACCATGTTCTTTCTACGAGCCACTGGCGCCCAAGTTATTAGTGACACCATGTTCTTTCTACGAGCCACTGGCGCCCAAGTTATTGGTGACACCATGTTCTTTCTACGAGCCACTGGCGCCCAAGTTATTGGTGACACCATGTTCTTTCTACGAGCCACTGGCGCCCAAGTTATTGGTGACACCATGTTCTTTCTACGAGCCACTGGTGCCCAAGTAATTGGTGACACCATGTTCTGTGACCAAGAGGTACCCCATTCTCTAAATAGTGCTACACTTACATGCAGAGAGAAGTCACTACGCTACATATGACAATATAAGAACTGAAGGGTTCTTCTGCCTTTCCTTCACCCCTGCTTGATGGCTAGTGCTTTGGGGTTGGTCGATAGAACAGGTAATGATTCTTATCATTCTTACCCACGTCTTTGTTCTTTATCTTATGGTTTCAGGCAACGGTTTCTAGAGTAGTGATCCCCAACCAGTAGCTCAGGGGCAACATGTTGCTCACCAACCCCTTGGATGTTGCTCTCAGTGCCCCCAAACGAGGGGCTTATTTTTGAATTCCTGACTTGGAGGCATAAAAACCATGTGTACTGCCGAACAGAGACTCTTGTGGGCTATTAGTCAACATAGGGGCTACCTATAGCCAATCACAGCCCATATTTTGCACCCCAGGAACCTTTTTCATGCTTGTGTTGCTCTCCAACTATTTTTACATTTGTGGTTCCCAAGTAAATAAGGTTGGGGGTCCCTGTTCTAGAGGGTGGAAAAATACTAAATACTAAATATCCCAACCCCACACCCGTGCCAGATACTTCCCAGTAGCGTTTGTACTTTATCTCTTTATCGGCACCAATTTAAACTTTGTAGAGTTTTGAAAGTGCGACTTTTTGCTGAAATACTTTGTGTGCATTAATATCAGCTTTGGCTGCGGCCCTGACTTCCAAACGATTCCTTGGTCCCAATTAGTTCGCGTAAAGGAGACCGCCCCGCGCCGTTTCTGATGAGGCAGCAGAACTGCCAGTGTTTGGCAGAATCAGACGGTATTGCCTCTAATTAATCCACAAATGGAGCTGCTACCTGGTCTATTACACTAAATAGCAGAAATTCAGAGCTTCCGTAAGGGGCGTCTATTAACTACCATAAAAGTCAATGCAATATTGCATAGTGATGACTGCTGAAGATTCTTTTTTTGAAGTACAGATATGAATCATTCTGCAATGGGGGAGGCGCCCGTTGGTTTGAACGGATCTCAGCAGGTGTGTCCCCTAAATGTTTTAAAGGAGAAGGAAAGGTACAAACTCAGTAGCTTTATCAGAAAGGTCTGTGTAAATACAGCCATAAGCACTCACAGAAACAATGCACGATGAATACTCTCTCAAAAGAACCACAAGATTTCTTGTCTTCTTTTGTGTAAACATGTTCTTCTGTGTCAGACTTCCTGCTCTCAGAAAAATCCTTCAGGGAATGGGCACAAGTCTGGGGAACTCTCCCTCTCCCCCCTTCCTTCTATCCTCCCATCTCAACTCTCTCCCCATCCCATTTCTCATCTTTCTCCCTCCCAAATGTGCTGTGTAATCTGAGCAACCAGCAGACAGATCTGCAGCACGGAAGCTAATTCTGTGTCAGACTTTCTTCTCTCAGAAAAACTCTTCAGGGCACGGGCACAAGTCTGCTCAGCTGGTTCCTCTCCCCCCCTCCCATCTCTCCACTCTTTCCCTCCCATCTCTCCACTCTCCCTCTCCCATCTCTCCACTCTCCCCCTCCTATCTCTCCTCTCTCCCCCTCCCATCTCTCCACTCTTCCCCTCCCATCTCTCCACTACCCCCCTCCCATCTCTCTACTCTCCCCCTCCCATCTCTCCACTCGCCCCCTCAAATCTCTCCACTCTCCCCCACCCATCTCTCCACTCTCCCCCTCCTATCTCTCCTCTCTCCCCCTCCCATCTCTCCACTCTTCCCCTCCCATCTCTCCACTACCCCCCTCCCATCTCTCTACTCTCCCCCTCCTATCTCTCCTCTCTCCCCCTCCCATCTCTCCACTCGCCCCCTCAAATCTCTCCACTCTCCCCCACCCATCTCTCCACTCTCCCCCTCCCATTTCTCCACTTTCCCCCTCCTAACTCTCCTCTCTTCCCCTCCCATCTCTCCACTTTCTCTCTCCCAGCGCTCCTCTCTCCCCCTCCCAACAGTGCTGTAATCTGAGCTACCAGCAGCCAGAGCTTCAGTGTGGAAGCTGCAGAGACCAAGTTAAAATGGCAGCTGCTATCTTAAACAAACAAAGGGGGTTTCTTGGACTGTTTACTTAGTTATACTAAAGGTGGCCATACACGGTCCCTTAGACCGATTCGGCAGCTTATAGGCCTGTGTATGGGCAATACTGACTGATATCTGGCCTGAAATCAGGCAGATATCGATCAGGCAGATTAAAAACCGACTTTGCCTATACCCGATGTTATAATTCGATCATTTTGCCCCAGGGCCAAATGACCGAATTAGCCTGGATACTCCAGATATCCCCCACCCGTAGGTGGGGCTATTGGGAGAAGATCCGCTCGGTTGGCGACATCACCAAGAAAGCAGATCAGAAGGTGTATGGGGACCTTAAAGCCTTCTGCAGAATAGATATAGCATTCTAGCTTGCACTATTGTGACAAATCTGTTGGCAATAAAAAAGTTTTAGGTAGAAGGTAAAAAAACCACGATTTCATAAATGGTTAAAATCATAACTTTAACAAAAATTCCTACATTTCTTTGCACAATAAAGATTTCTATTCCTGGTCATTTCATTCAGGGCCCCAAATCCAAACATAGTAACCAGAGTGCAAATCTTCTCAGTAGGACGAACCCCACTGCTCCTATTCATTCCACTACAACAAGTGGCTCTTCCATTGTTCTATTATTGGGGGGGGGGGGCACATTTCTGGGAAAATTTTTTGTTTTCAAATTGCCACGTTCCCAACTCATAGAAGCGGAAGCTCCGTTAGGCCACTTAACCAAACACTGTGTACGCCGCTGCCGCATAATGCAAGCGTTTGTTCCCGGGCAAATTATTATATTTATGAGTAATTTGGCACCTGGGATGTTCATATAGTAAAGGAGAAATGTAATGCAGTTTAGAAAATTGCCGTACTACCGCATTATGCCGTTTGCCTGGGGGTTTCTACTCCTACACCTGTTTAAAAAGAAACCGCAGAGAAGAAGTGTAAAATGCGGATCTTTTTAAAGCTCATAAAGAAAAAGAAAAATGTTAAAAAAAAAAGTATCGTCTAATGGGTTTCCATGGGATACTGCCCAGGTGCAAATTTGCCCAGTGTTTATAAATGACCCCCAGTGATGCTTATACCCTTATTGCCCACTTTCTTGCCCTAAAATACACGCTGGGTTATGAGTTTATGTTATTAAACTCTCCAAAGATCTGATTCGTCTCCATGCAGAGCGCATTTTGTGCTCTGCAATGTGTTGATGGGAAGGGGTGGGACTTTGCCCAATGGCAAAGGTACCAGCTTGTAGCGCTACAGATCATTGTATTTTGGGGGTCATTTATCGACACTGCCCATGGGCAGTAATCTATGGCAACCAATCAAATTGTTGCATTCATTGCTCTACATCAGGGGTCCCCAAGCTTTCTTACTCGGGAGCCACAGTCAAATGTAAAAAGACTTGGGGAGCAACACAAGCACCATAAAAGTTCATGGGGGAGCCAAATAAGGCCTGTGATTGGCTATTAGGGGCCTCTATGCACCCTATCAGCTTACAGGAGGTTTTATTTGGTAGGAAATCTTGTTTTTATACAACCAAAACTTGCCCCCAAGTCAGGAATTCAAAAATAACTCCCTGGTTTGGGGGCACTAGCAATGTCTAAGGGGTTGGGGAGCAACATGTTACCCCCAAGTCACTGGTTGGGGATCACTGCTCTACATGCAGCTGGCTGGAAGCCCATCACTGATTTGTTCATATGGGTAACTTCCCACGGGCAAATTTTCTCAGTTGATAAATGAGCCCCATTATGTCTATTCCACGTAGAGGCCAACTCTATAAGCACAATATAGGGATGGGAGCCGGCGTGGACTCTTGATCAGAATAAGGCACCGAGACTGCTTTTATTACTTTCCCAAGTGGTTTCTGTAACTGCATTGATATAGGTGATTGTTAGAGAGAAGCCAACCCCTCGCCCATTCATTGTACCAAACCCGTTATTCTTTATTCCAGATTTAATTGTGTTGGTGCCCACTGTTCCTACTGTGAATTGTGCCCCATTGCAGCCACGGACACCGGGATCACCGCATAAGCCTCGACCTTCCATGTAGGTGGTGCGCTTCCATTCTCGTAACCGGGGCCGTTTTAAAAAATGGGCAAAAGGGGCATTGGCCCAGGGCCCCCCAGGACTAGGGGTGGTGACATAACTAGATGTTACTGGGCCCTACTGTAAATTCAATTGAGAGCCCCAAAACATTGGTAATTTTATTTTACCAAGATATATAGAAATTGCCCATAAATTAGAGCCTTACTGGGCCCCTTACACCCTTGGGTCCCCCTGCAACTACAAGGTCTGCTTCATCTGTAGTTACACCCCTGACTGGGGGCCCCCCCATCAAACTTTTCAATTGCTCTTGACTGAAGCATCCCCTAGAAATGGCAGAGGAAGCAGCCCCCATGGTCGCAGAGGGGCCCAGATCATGGGGCCTGTTTCCTCTATAGTTTGGAAGTAAGTTTAAAAAATTGTCTTAAAAATTCCCCCTCCCTAGCTCTACTTTGTGGAAGGGGAGTGGGGACACAGGCAGGTGGGAGGGACATGGGCAGGCAGGGGGTGGGACGGTGACACAGGTAGGCAGGGGTGGGCGGGACATGGGCAGACAGGGGGTGGGAGGGTGACACAGGTAGGCAGGGGTGGGCGGGACATGGGCAGACAGGGGGTGGGAGGGTGACACAGGTAGGCAGGGGTGGGCGGGACATGGGCAGGCAGAGGGGCAGGTGTAACACGGGCAGGCAGGGGGTGGGAGGCTGACACAGGTAGGTGGGGATGGGCGAGACATGGGCAGGCAGGGGGTGGGAGGGTGACATATGTAGGCGGGGGTGGGTAGGTCATGGGCTGGCAGGGGGCGGGAGGGTGACACAGGTAGGCGGGGGTGGGCGGGACATGGGCCACCAGGGGGCAGGAGGGACATGGGCAGGCAGGGGGCAGGAGGGTGACACAGGTAGGCGGGGATGGGCGAGACATGGGCAGGCAGGGGGTGGGAGGGTGACATATGTAGGCGGGGGTGGGTAGGTCATGGGCTGGCAGGGGGCGGGAGGGTGACACAGGTAGGCGGGGGTGGGCGGGACATGGGCCACCAGGGGGCAGGAGGGACATGGGCAGGCAGGGGGCAGGAGGGTGACACTGGTAGGCGGAGGTGGGACATAGGCAGGGAGGGGGGCGGGTGTAACAGGGGCAGGCAGGACACAGGCAGTGAGGATAAAGATTTGTGCACTGCTGACAGGGGACCTTGCTTCTGTCTGTTTTGTGGTTACTGCCTCATTGCTCCCCCGCTTAATGCTTTAAAACATTTAGTGGTGAGTGCAACTTTCCCTTTTTTGCTATCTTTGCCCTGAGCCCACTGGTACCTTAAATTGGCCCTGGTCAGAACTGACACTACTGGGGCGGAAATACTGGGGCGCCCCGGAGATGCCAAGACTTGTGTCTGACAATGTTGGGGCTGAAAGAGGTTCATTGCCATACCTTGTACCCCCTTCAAAAATGAGCCACTCCTGCTTCTCCCAGCATCCCCCACTGGACTATAATGGGACATTATATTATAATAGTAGAAATCATGATAAAGAGAGAATAAGACTGAGCTTCACAGGCCGAGGACGCATTTTGCTTAAAGCCAGTTTTCCTTCTCAAAAATAAAATAGCAATTTCAGCTTCAAAACGTGAAACCCGACAGCGGCCAAAAATGCCTGAAACATGTGCCCGGCTGCTTGGGCCTTTTTAGCTGAATTGCACAGTAACAAATGGATCCGGCCCGTCTCTCCCACAATCGAGCAGGATTTTCCCAAATTACCAGGGGTTGAACACGCCGCGCCGTCGCCTTCTCTCTCGCGCCTCTTCCCTTCCATCTGTTTTTACATATTTGAGCAATTTGAAAAGTCACAAAGATTTCTCAGCATCTGTTTCACTAGGATTATACAAAGGCTGACGGCGCACGGGAGGGGGGCTTATTCCGAATGTAACTTTGCACAAACGAGACAACGCCGGGAATTTGGTGTTTCATTACGGAAACCTAATTCTATCATTTTGTTCTTTACACAGGAGCCCCGGGGGCAGCCATTCCTGCACTGGTACAGCTGGGGTGTTTGCTACAGAAACCCTACTATAGTTTATATAAATACCCCGCTGTGTAGCCCCGGGGGCAGCCATTCCTGCACTGGTACAGCTGGGGTGTTTGCTACAGAAACCCTACTATAGTTTATATAAATACCCCGCTGTGTAGCCCCGGGGGCAGCCATTCCTGCACTGGTACAGCTGGGGTGTTTGCTACAGAAACCCTACTATAGTTTATATAAATACCCCCGCTGTGTAGCCCCGGGGGCAGCCATTCCTGCACTGGTACAGCTGGGGTGTTTGCTACAGAAACCCTACTATAGTTTATATAAATACCCCGCTGTGTAGCCCCGGGGGCAGCCATTCCTGCACTGGTACAGCTGGGGTGTTTGCTACAGAAACCCTACTATAGTTTATATAAATACCCCGCTGTGTAGCCCCGGGGGCAGCCATTCCTGCACTGGTACAGCTGGGGTGTTTGCTACAGAAACCCTACTATAGTTTATATAAATACCCCGCTGTGTAGCCCCGGGGGCAGCCATTCCTGCACTGGTACAGCTGGGGTGTTTGCTACAGAAACCCTACTATAGTTTATATAAATACCCCGCTGTGTAGCCCCGGGGGCAGCCGTTCCTGCACTGGTACAGCTGGGGTGTTTGCTACAGAAACCCTACTATAGTTTATATAAATACCCCGCTGTGTAGCCCCGGGGGCAGCCATTCCTGCACTGGTACAGCTGGGGTGTTTGCTACAGAAACCCTACTATAGTTTATATAAATACCCCGCTGTGTAGCCCCGGGGGCAGCCATTCCTGCACCGGTACAGCTGGGGTGTTTGCTACAGAAACCCTACTATAGTTTATATAAATACCCCGCTGTGTAGCCCCGGGGGCAGCCATTCCTGCACCGGTACAGCTGGGGTGTTTGCTACAGAAACCCTACTATAGTTTATATAAATACCCCGCTGTGTAGCCCCGGGGGCAGCCATTCCTGCACCGGTACAGCTGGGGTGTTTGCTACAGAAACCCTACTATAGTTTATATAAATACCCAGCTGTGTAGCCCCGGGGGCAGCCATTCCTGCACCGGTACAGCTGGGGTGTTTGCTACAGAAACCCTACTATAGTTTATATAAATACCCCGCTGTGTAGCCCCGGGGGCAGCCATTTAAGCTGGAAAAAGGAGAAAAGGCACAGGTAACATAGCACATAACAGATAAGCTCTGTAGAATACAATGGCATTCTGCACAGCTTGTCTGTAATCTATTTTGTTTATATCGTTTATAATTTCTATATTGCCATTTTAAAAAGTAGTGTTTTTGGCTGATTTATTGAAAACATCTCCAAAATGGCCCCGCCCATCTGTTCCACTTCCTGCTGCCTCCTTTCCCAGGCTGTGCAGTGGGTGACACTGTAGGATAGGAACCAATCAGCAGCTAGGCTGACCTGATAGGGAACTGAAGCCTGTCTGTGCTTGTGTGAGTGCAGGGCTGTGATTGGCTATCCCCTTCCTACTGTGCTTCTGGCAGGGACACGCCCACCCCTCATTTGAAACCCAGACAGGGACCTGAGAGGATCTATAGGGAGCTCCAATAAAGGGGCCATTTTTACAGATAGGATTAATGTTTAGGGTTATTTTTCCTTTATCCTATATGTCTCCTTTAATAGATGTTACTGTTTCCTTTAGTCCCCACATAAGGTTGCCCATTGTTTTTCCCTATAAAGGGGCCAATACATTCCAAACCTGTTCTGCAGCCATTTTCTCCTCATGGGGGGGGGGGGGGCACAAATACATTATACAAAATTCCCATTTGTTCTTAATTTCCCCCTCCATCAACCCCCCCACTGTGGGCAGAGACCCCACCTACACTAGTGTTATCGCTGACTTTCAGCCTCGCAGCTACTAACGGACTCATTTTCCCTTGAAGCCGCGTTCAAACGGTCGTCACTGTATTCGCGGCTGTTCTCATCCTTCCATCATGCGCCGCGGAATTGGCAGGGTAAATGGGAGATATGGTAATAAGCACCCGGCGACATGTGACTCGGCACAGAAGGAGCTTCATGCAATTATACATCAAGGTGCCACTAAAGTGTTCAGCGTGAAATGTGACATCTTTAGTATCTTATATACATATATATTAATAGCCTGTGACTCCCTGCCTTCCGCTTAACTGTGTGCATTCCCCTGTCTCTGCCCCTATATATTAGGTACCTACCTAGTGCTACCAACCCCTATTTCTGTAGGGAAATGAGAGCAGGGCAGGCAGTAACCCTTCCAACACTTTCCCCTGTCTCTGCCCCTATATATTAGGTACCTACCTAGTACCTACCTAGTGCTACCAGGGAGGTCCCTGCCCAATTTATACAGAGGGAATTCCGTGCGTGAGTGAATAGTTCGTTAGCGGCCTCTCCCAGCGGCACCTTCGGACACAAATAGAGCGGTCTCGGCTACTGAGTGACGGTCTAATAAAGCCTCCTAGCTGTCAGTTTGTGAGTCGGATCAGTCAGTCTCTGCTTTATTATATATAACTGTATCGTTGCTAATGATATGTAGAACAAAGGACATTGTCACAAAACGCTGAGCTCGGCACATTTTCTCGCTAGTTAGTTAGTTCTCGTTCCCTCGTGAGCGATTCCCATTATTTGCTTTTGTTCCTTAATTGCTTTATAGAATCTCAGGCTAATGGCAACTGTAAAACATGAGCTTATTGGCCTTAATGCCAGTATAGTACAGCCAGCTGCAGAACTCACTGATCCACAGGCCACTCCTACTTATGGGCCGGGCTTAGGGATGACACCCGTCCAGTTCTGACCCGGACTGCCCGGTTTTCGGTAGGTCAAAACTACCTGCCTGGTTTTCCCAATTTGAAAAACTAGGCAGGATTCTCTAGGACTGACATGGTCATTGATGATAAGCCACATCATCTGCCAATCACCTGTCATTGGCCAATCGCCCTGCTTCATCTGTGATGGGCTGGTTCGGCCTATTTGAAGGATTCGGGTGCATTCGGTGCATCCCTAACATCTCTATCTTTTTTTCTCACTTGGTGAATTTTTTTGCGGCAGTTTGTATCTATCCAGTCGAAAGCAAATGGATCCAAACAGCTCAGTAGCAGAAAGCCGAGTGTTTAACTACGCAGCTCTGTGATTATAGAGCATTAGAGAACAAATGACTCGATGTGCAACATGGTATTTACCCTTTAACCTTGAGTATATATAGTTTGGCGAAGCATTTAGAAGAAAAATATAGGCTTCATATTCCCTTTAATTAAAGGGCAACTAAAGATGAGAAATGGTGCCTCCTGTTCAGTTACCCTTTACTCTCTGATACAGTGTTGCCTGGGGTCCCGCAGCCCGGGGGGGGGGGGTCTATAACGCTAATATGGCAATATCTGTGCTAAATACTCAAAGTAGAAAGATTTCATGGTTTTTAGCTCGTTAGTCACAAACCAGACAATAACAGCAGCCTGGCCAGGAGGTCGGCCTTTTATTTATAATGATATCGATCCAGAGGGAACAACAGGCATAAGATATAAATCCCTTCCTGACTACAAGAGGCCAATCAGAGTTTTCCCAGGTCAATAACCCAATAGGCATCTTCAGCCGCTAATAACCCATATAATTATATCATCAGCCGTTACCCCCCCTACAGGATAGGGATCTATAAGTCACATTATCCAGTCTGTGGGGCTCCCCCCGGGGCTCAGAACTACATATCCAACATATTCAGTGAGACACCCCCCCATACAGGTGAGTGACATCGGCACAGTGAGACACCCACCCCATACAGGTGAGTGACATCGGCACAGTGAGACACCCACCCCATACAGGTGAGTGACATCGGCACAGTGAGACACCCACCCCATACAGGTGAGTGACATCGGCACAGTGAGACACCCACCCCATACAGGTGAGTGACATCAGCACAGTGAGACACCCCCCCATATAGGTGAGTGACATCAGCACAGTAAGACATCCCCCCATATAGGTGAGTGACATCAGCACAGTGAGACACCCCCCCAAACAGGTGAGTGACATCGGCACAGTGAGACACCCCCCCAAACAGGTGAGTGACATCGGCACAGTGAGACACCCCCCCATACAGGTGAGTGACATCAGCACAGTGAGACTCCCACCCCATACAGGTGAATGACATCAGCACAGTGAGACACCACCCCATACAGGTGAGTGACATCAGCACAGTGAGACACCCCCCCATACAGGTGAGTGACATCAGCACAGTGAGACTCCCACCCCATACAGGTGAGTGACATCGGCACAGTGAGACACCACCCCATACAGGTGAGTGACATCAGCACAGTGAGACACCACCCCATACAGGTGAGTGACATCGGCACAGTGAGACTCCCACCCCATACAGGTGAGTGACATCAGCACAGTGAGACACCCCCCCATATAGGTGAGTGACATCAGCACAGTGAGACACCCCCCCAAACAGGTGAGTGACATCGGCACAGTGAGACACCCCCCCAAACAGGTGAGTGACATCGGCACAGTGAGACACCCCCCCATACAGGTGAGTGACATCGGCACAGTGAGACACCCCCCCATACAGGTGAGTGACATCAGCACAGTGAGACACCCCCCCAAACAGGTGAGTGACATCGGCACAGTGAGACACCCCCCCATACAGGTGAGTGACATCGGCACAGTGAGACACCCACCCCATACAGGTGAGTGACATTGGCACAGTGAGACTCCCACCCCATACAGGTGAGTGACATTGGCACAGTGAGACACCCACCCCATACAGGTGAGTGACATCAGCACAGTGAGACTCCCGCCCCATACAGGTGAGTGACATCGGCACAGTGAGACACCACCCCATACAGGTGAGTGACATCAGCACAGTGAGACTCCCACCCCATACAGGTGAGTGACATTGGCACAGTGAGACACCCCCCCATACAGGTGAGTGACATCGGCACAGTGAGACTCCCACCCCATACAGGTGAGTGACATTGGCACAGTGAGACTCCCACCCCATACAGGTGAGTGACATCGGCACAGTGAGACTCCCGCCCCATACAGGTGAGTGACATCAGCACAGTGAGACACCCCCCCATACAGGTGAGTGACATCGGCACAGTGAGACTCCCGCCCCATACAGGTGAGTGACATCGGCACAGTGAGACACCCCCCCATACAGGTGAGTGACATCGGCACAGTGAGACACCCCCCCATACAGGTGAGTGACATCAGCACAGTGAGACACCCCCCCATACAGGTGAGTGACATCGGCACAGTGAGACACCCACCCCATACAGGTGAGTGACATTGGCACAGTGAGACTCCCACCCCATACAGGTGAGTGACATTGGCACAGTGAGACACCCACCCCATACAGGTGAGTGACATCAGCACAGTGAGACTCCCACCCCATACAGGTGAGTGACATTGGCACAGTGAGACACCCACCCCATACAGGTGAGTGACATCAGCACAGTGAGACTCCCGCCCCATACAGGTGAGTGACATCGGCACAGTGAGACACCACCCCATACAGGTGAGTGACATCAGCACAGTGAGACTCCCACCCCATACAGGTGAGTGACATTGGCACAGTGAGACACCCCCCCATACAGGTGAGTGACATCGGCACAGTGAGACTCCCACCCCATACAGGTGAGTGACATTGGCACAGTGAGACACCCCCCATACAGGTGAGTGACATCGGCACAGTGAGACTCCCGCCCCATACAGGTGAGTGACATCGGCACAGTGAGACTCCCGCCCCATACAGGTGAGTGACATCAGCACAGTGAGACACCCCCCCATACAGGTGAGTGACATCGGCACAGTGAGACTCCCGCCCCATACAGGTGAGTGACATCGGCACAGTGAGACACCCCCCCATACAGGTGAGTGACATCGGCACAGTGAGACACCCCCCCATACAGGTGAGTGACATCAGCACAGTGAGACACCCCCCCATACAGGTGAGTGACATCGGCACAGTGAGACACCCCCCCATACAGGTGAGTGACATCGGCACAGTGAGACACCCCCCCATACATGAAGTCCAGGCTATCATTTTGTTGATATATAAATATATATTATTAGGCTGCTGTTCCTCTCCTATTTATTCTTGTATATATTTTTTCATTTTGCTTTTGCGATGTTCCATTGGCCCATTCATAAAACCCAATGACCTGTAGCTGCAAAGGGATGCAGGACATGATGGGGTTATAAAGCAGGAATCTCCTGCTGAGTGATGAATGGGGGTTAAGGGAAGCTGTGCCCTGGAGCTGATGGGTGAGTTACATTGGGGAGGGGGGGCTGAAGCTTGAAGCTGCCCCGGTCATGTGGATCCGTCTGTGGATGTACCACTGGGAACTGGGCTACGGCAGTTCTAGGACAAATTAGTGAAACTGTTCCTATTGGCCAATGCGCCTCTTGCTGAGTGGATTCCCTGGCGCTTAAGTTGCCTCACAATTTTTACAAAACTGTCACTTTCTGGTGCTTTTTTTAACATTGTCCTTTTTAATTACCCTACAAATAATAAAGTCTGTGATGGAAACAGAATTGATTTCCCGTGAGTATATTCACATTTCTCCAGCTGATTTGGCTCTTCCGCCCAAACTAACATGGAGAGCGCCGGAATGCATGATTTGTACATGGAGAGCGCCGGAATGCATGATTTGTACATGGAGAGCGCCGGAATGCATGATTTGTACATGGAGAGCGCCGGAATGCATGATTTGTACATGGAGAGCGCCGGAATGCATGATTTGTACATGGAGAGCGCTGGAATGCATGATTTGTACATGGAGAGCGCCGGAATGCATGATTTGTACATGGAGAGCGCTGGAATGCATCATTTGTACATGGAGAGCGCCGGAATGCATCATTTGTACATGGAGAGCGCCGGAATGCATGATTTGTACATGGAGAGCGCTGGAATGCATCATTTGTAATTGGAGAGCGCCGGAATGCATCATTTGTAATTAGAGAGCGCCGGAATGCATCATTTGTAATTAGAGAGCGCTGGAATGCATCATTTGTAAATGGAGAGCGCCGGAATGCATCATTTGTACATGGAGAGTGCCGGAATGCATCATTTGTAAATGGAGAGCGCCGGAATGCATCATTTGTAATTGGAGAGCGCCGGAATGCATCAACACAATTTTGCAAAGAAATTTTTTTAAAAATGTGAATTTTTCCAACATTTTTGACAAATAAGGGTGACATTGCGGGGAAGCTGCAGACAGTCAGTACCATGACCCCGGCTTTGTAATCCAGGCACATTGCCGCACCATTGTACACAGCCGAGATCACGGCCGCCCCACTCGGCAATGTCTTACTAATTGTTTAAGCAATTTTCTTCTGTTCTTTGCTGACAGGGGGGCTGGGGAATGAAGTTATGATGTACAAAGGCTGACAGCAAAAGCAATTGAAACTGACATATTTCATAAAAGCAAAAGTAGCATTTGTAATTAAAAGGGCCTGTAATTATTCACCCCAGTTTGTATCTGATTGATGTCGTCAAATAAAGATTTTTTTTTTTTTATGTGAGTGTGTGTATTCCCTTCGGGCCTCTAATTGGAGCCTAATTATATTCAACGCACAGACTTCTGCATATAAAGAAAATATAAAGATTCTGGGGGGGGGGGGATTAAGTTCTTTGGTTTTGAGATATTAAACTTTTTTCCTGTTCGGTTGTTGTTAAATTATATCTCTCTACATCACGTATCATTTCATTCCATTGGGCCTTATGAGGCTCGGGACCTGGCAGAATGGGGTTACGGCTAGCGGGGCATAAGGGTAAGAGCAGGCTGTAATGGGTCAGATAGCTTGAAAGGAGCAGAAAATCTTAAAAATATGGGGGTGCAGGGAGTTAGTGCCAGAAATAGTGGTCAAAGGTAGCGAATCTGTCCCATAAAATTTGCGAAACGGCAAAAATTTGCAAAACGCATTTGTTAGGCGATTTTTTTTTCCGCCCGTGTCGTTTTTTGTTGCCCGAGTCTTTTTTTTTTAAGAATGGCCCCTTTTTGACGCGACCGCACCCAATTTGACGAGACCATGCCCAATTTGACAGCACTGAGGCCCTTTTTGACATGACCGCGGGCAATTTGACACGACTGCACCCTTTTTTTGTGTGACATCCACATCTAATTTTGATAATTTTTTCGACGCACAACAAATTTTTCCGTGGCAAATTTTCACGGAAGTTTCGCAAAACAATTCGCCAATGGCGAAATGCGGAAATTCGCTGTGAATCCATGCCTGGCAAAAAAATTCGCTCATCACTAGAAGAAAAAAGTGTTTCTTCTAGGTTTGCCACCTGTCCAGTTTTCCAATCGATGATCGCCATGTCATAGCCCTGCCCAGTGATGTCACACCCCGCATCTTCCCAACCCCTGTGATGTCACCACTTGCCCGGAGAAAAAAACCAGCAGAGGGGGCAACTTTAGTTTCCATCAGCCTCACAGTTGGGTCTATATTAGGGATGAACCAAATCCACTATTTTAGGATCAACGAAACGCGTGTTGCACAAATTTTTTTGTCGTCCGGGTCTTTTTTTGACACGACCACATGTCCAATGTGATGCAAACTTTCTTTGACACGTGTCAAATTTTTCTGTAGTGAAATTTTGCAAAAAAATTCACCAATTGCGAAATGCGGAAATTCGCTAGGAATCCATGCCATGGTGAAAAACAAAATGGCCCTGATGATGTTCAGTGGTCCCTTGGGCGAGGGCTCTTTAGGAGTGGGGCACTTTACACCTGCCCTTACTTGCCCACCTAATGCAGAAGATTGCGGGCATGGCAGGTACCCTATCTTTGTTGCTTATAATTATATCTCAGTATCGCATTATATGCAGCGGGGTAACTTGGCCGCCCCAGGCCTCCCTGCCTTTTGTGGGTGCCCAGCACAAACAGTCGCACCTCCCCAGACCCGCAAAGCGTTGAAACTCCCGTTCCGCGCCGCTCTTCTAATAAAAAAAAAAGAGGGGTAATTAAAGTACAAACACAACTCCAGCTGTTTTTAACTCTTTCACGTCTATGGGAAATATTACGAGTGCAACAAGGGAAGAGTTAATTCTATAATCACAATGTTCTTTCCCATTTATCTTCTACTCAGCAAAACCACGGCTCACTTTTATTTCCCTGCCTACGTCCCCGGGGTATGTTTTTGGCAAGCTGAGGCCCCATTTATTATATTTTCCCACCAGCAGTCCCCAATGCCTGACTTCCTGCACCGCGGCACTAAATAAAGATACATTGATTTTCTTTCTCTGTCACGCTCCACTCCCCGGCAATGCTGGTGAGTTATTGTACATAAAACTGCTCTGGTCAAGTCAAGTTTCATTTAGAGCCGTAATGCATATCGGCCAGTCAAGCAGATGGGAAGGGGGCCATAATGCATATGGGCCAGTCAAGCAGATGGGGGACCATAATGCACATGGGCCAGTCAAGCAGATGGGGGGGAGGCATAATGCATAATGGCCAGTTAGGCAGATGGGGGGTGCCATATTGCATATCGGCCAGTTAGCAGATGGGGGGGGTGTTGTCATAATGCATATTGGCCAGTCAAGCCCATGGGGGGGGGCCATAATGCATATTGCCCAGTCAAGTAGATGTGGGGGGGGGGGCCGTAATGCATATTGGCCAGTCAAGCACATGGGGGGGCCATAATGCATATTGCATACAGGTGAGTGACATCAGCACAGTGAGACACCCCCAGTCAAGCACATGGGGGGGGGCCATAATGCATATTGCCCAGTCAAGTAGATGTGGGGGGGGTGCCGTAATGCATATCGGCCAGTCAAGCAGATGGGAAGGGGGCCATAATGCATATGGGCCAGTCAAGCAGATGGGGGACCATAATGCACATGGGCCAGTCAAGCAGATGGGGGGGAGGCATAATGCATAATGGCCAGTTAGGCAGATGGGGGGTGCCATATTGCATATCGGCCAGTTAGCAGATGGGGGGGGTGTTGTCATAATGCATATTGGCCAGTCAAGCCCATGGGGGGGGGGCCATAATGCATATTGCCCAGTCAAGTAGATGTGGGGGGGGGGGCCGTAATGCATATTGGCCAGTCAAGCACATGGGGGGGCCATAATGCATATTGCATACAGGTGAGTGACATCAGCACAGTGAGACACCCCCAGTCAAGCACATGGGGGGGGCCATAATGCATATCGGCCAGTCAAGCAGATGGGGGGGGTGCCATAATGCATATCGGCCAGTTAGTAGATGGGGGGGTGCCATAATGCATATTGGCCAGTTAAGCAGATGGGGGGTGCCATATTGCATATTGGGCGAGTCAAGCAGATAGAAGGGTGCCATCTTTTCTCGCTGAGCAAAAGGATCATACATGCTTTACAGATGCTTCCTTTAAAATGATTCAGCAACATTTTCACCATTTTGCACTAAACAAAGTACTAGTCCTAAACTGGACCAACCTGTAGTCAAGCACAGTCTCTGGAAGAGGTAACCACAATGTAGCAGCGCCGGTTGCTAGACCAGCCCAACCTGTGACCAATCACAATCACACAATGACAGTCACTGCTTCCGAGCCATCACGATTCCTAGATAAGCCCAGCCTTTATCCAATCACATTCTTTAGAATTAGTTACCTCTTCGTAGCAACCATGGCTGGTAGACTAAACCAACCTGTGCCAATCACAGCTTAGATGAGCAATGGCAGAAGCAAAACTAGACCAACGTGTCAAAGGGGTTAACTAATCGTAACGCCCCAATCTATAGCCATTCGGCTATAGGGTTACCCCAGGGTTACTTGCCCTCATTGAAATCATTTAGAATTTTACTTAGTGAACATAAAGCTTACGTACAGGCAGACAGCGTATATATATTTACCTGTGTATATATATATATATAATTTATATAACACAGAGCAAACTGTAGGCAAAGGCGACACTGGGCAGACTGTATGTAATGAAGATATTCATCAAAGCAACAGTTCCTTTGGTGTAGAATTAGATGGTGTGTAACCAGGAAAACTAAGAAGCAGAATAGACCTCGAAACTATCCATTTGGCCGATGCCCGGGGACACAGTGTTAAACACAAGCCGCGGCGGAGCCCTGTGATAGAGGCACAAATGGCACAGTAATTTGCTGCCTGGCAGTCTTCCAGCGACGCTCTCTTCTAAAGGGTCTGCATCTCATTTTCTCCAGAGCGGGGTGATCAGGCACCATGGTGGGTATTATGCTGCCCGCTTCTGTTTGTAAGCTTTCATCATGAGCAGTCTAATCACAAGCCCGAGAGTGCTAGAGCAAAGAACCAGAGATAGAGGATAATACGTCGCCACTAAAATGCTACTGCCTGCCGTCATTTTCTTTCCCCCCCTCTGTAATGAATTTTTTAGAGTGGGCGGCACGAGATCCAACCTGTAGATAGAAATGGGATTGCAACTTACACTAAATTTCAGCCGTAAAAGCACTAGAACGTTCCAGGGCTCTTAAATGTTGTTAATGTGTAACCTTCATTGAGCAACCGCCGTCCATGGCCCCGAGAGTGCAGAGAGAGTGTTTGATTGGGCAGTTGGGCAGTTCAGGAGGTTATTTTGCTTGTTGTAAAGCCGTATTGTACTGTGTTATATCATAAAGGAAACAGTTCAGTGTAAATATTAAACTGGGTAAAATGGATAGACTGCGCAAAATAAAAGATATTTGTAATTTGCAAAAATGTAATCTATAAAGGCTGGAGTAGACCGATACCTAACATAATGGCCAGAATACTACTTCTTGCTTTCAGCTCTCTAAGTTAGTCAGTAGCCAATCTGTGACTTGAGGAGGGGCCACATGGGACATAACTGGTCAGTTAGTTTGTGAGCACCCAGGTCAGATTCAAATGCAAACTAAGTGAACATTTATGTCCCATATGGCCTCCCCTCAAGTCACTGATTGGTTACTGACTGCTAACAGCTTAGAGCAGGGGTGCCCGGACTTTTTCCCCTGGCGATTGACTTTTGACTCCTCCCTGGGTATGTACGCGACGCAGAACCGCTGCACTTCCGCATTTACCGGCTTTGACGCGGTCCACCAGAAATCAATGAGGGATCGACTGGTGGGCAGTGATCGACGTTTTGGCCACCCCTGGCTTAAAGAGCTGTAAAGGAGGAAATAGTGTTCTGGCTATTATGTTAGACATCTGCTCACTCCAGCCTTTATAGATATATTGATAACATTTTTCATTTTGCTCAGTCTGTCTATTTTGGCCATTTTCGTTTTTACACTGAACTGTTCCTTTAAGGCTCAGCAAGCTACGTTAGATGCTGTAGGTAGGTGGGGGGGGGGGCGACAGTAGAGATCAGGTGACTCCAAGCATTGAAGGAATGGCGGGTTCCCAATCTAAGGGTGATTAATCAATGGGACCTATCCCATCCAACGTTAATCTGGGCTAAATATATAATCTGTCCTTTATTCAAGGACCCTTTGGGATACACCTAACCTCTCCCAAATAGAGAATAGGATAAATATTAGAAAGCTCAATACATCCGGGCTGGGTGGCATGAATGCAGGGCAGGGTGCTAAGGTGCACTCTAGGGGTCTCCAGGGGTGCAAGGCCTTTCATACAACCACTGCATTGTACAGGTATGGGACCTGTTATCCAAACTGATCAGGACCTGGTGTTTCCCAGATAAGGGGTGTTATTTGTTTTCTCATTCAAACCTCTGCCTGGTTGCTAAGGTAAGCAACTCCCTAGCAACCATGCAGCTGCTGAAATTCCAAACCAAACAAAAAGCTCCTCTCCCACTGCCCGTATTGTACTCCATTAACCTCCATGATTGGAGGGCTCTACACTAGAGATTTAAACTACAGTTTATGGCACAGTGAGGTTACACTGAAATAGTTAAATAAAAAACACAGCAAATATTTACCTACCCCGGTGCTCATTAGCTAGACCCCCCCCCCGCCCTTCCTTTATCCAACAATAAAATGGCAATAAGAAAATAACATTTTTCCCTTCAAGCTGCCTTATTTAAATGTTAATGCAATATTTGCAGGTCAGACGTTCTATGTTGCCTTTTATTGGGTTTCCGTGGACGCTGTGGATGGCGACGGCCGTTCCTTTAATAAGAAAGGGAGGGAGAAGGAGGCCCAGTTCAAGGGATGAAAGGAGAGTCTTTGTGTAGCCTGGGTTTGTTTTGTAAATTGCTTTTCTTAACGTCAAGAAATTGTGGCTTCTAATTGAGAACAAGCCGCTTGCAGAGTGACGGGAGCAAATCATTTCCATTCAACCTGGAAAAATGATAGATACACCTAGAACCCCATCTTGTAGATAAGACAAACAGATATTTGGGGTGGAAACGCATTTTTTGTTCTCTAAACACTGATTTTTTTAACTAATTTCATGAGCTACTGTTATGGGGACCTTAGCCAAAGGGACTGCAATGGGGCCCCGGCCGTAGGATGGACCTTTAACCGGCGATTGAACTGCTTTACAGCCACTGCTTTATATTGCTAATGCAGAGTTGGTATTTTTTTTTTGTTCTGCCCCCAATAAGGGGTGATTATACTTAGTTGGGATCAAGTACAGGTACTGTTTTATTATTACAGAGAAAAGGGAATCATTTAACCATGAAATAAACCCAATAGGATTGTTCTGCCCCAATAAGGGGTAATTATATCTTAGTTGGGATCAAGTACAGGTACTGTTTTATTATTACAGAGAAAAGGGAATCATTTAACCATGAAATAAACCCAATAGGGCTGTTCTGCCCCCAATAAGGGGTAATTATATCTTAGTTGGGATCAAGTACAGGTACTGTTTTATTATTACAGAGAAAAGGGAATCATTTAACCATTAAATAAACCCAATAGGGCTGTTCTGCCCCCAATAAGGGGTAATTATATCTTAGTTGGGATCAATTACAGGTACTGTTTTATTGTTACAGAGAAAAGGGAATCATTTAACCATTAAATAAACCCAATAGGGCTGTTCTGCCCCAATAAGGGGTAATTATATCTTAGTTGGGATCAATTACAGGTACTGTTTTATTGTTACAGAGAAAAGGGAATCATTTAACCATTAAATAAACCCAATAGGGCTGTTCTGCCCCAATAAGGGGTAATTATATCTTAGTTGGGATCAAGTACAGGTACTGTTTTATTATTACAGAGAAAAGGGAATCATTTAACCATTAAATAAACCCAATAGGGCTGTTCTGCCCCAATAAGGGGTAATTATATCTTAGTTGGGATCAAGTACAGGTACTGTTTTATTATTACAGAGAAAAGGGAATCATTTAACCATTAAATAAACCCAATAGGGCTGTTCTGCCCCCAATAAGGGGTAATTATATCTTAGTTGGGATCAAGTACAGGTACTGTTTTATTATTACAGAGAAAAGGGAATCATTTAACCATTAAATAAACCCAATAGGGCTGTTCTGCCCCAATAAGGGGTAATTATATCTTAGTTGGGATCAAGTACAGGTACTGTTTTATTATTACAGAGAAAAGGGAATCATTTAACCATTAAATAAACCCAATAGGGCTGTTCTGCCCCCAATAAGGGGTAATTATATCTTAGTTGGGATCAAGTACAGGTACTGTTTTATTATTACAGAGAAAAAGGAAATCATTTCTAAAAATCTAAATCATTTGATTAAAATGGAGTCTATGGGAGATGGCCTCTCTGTAATTCGGAGCTTTCTGGATGATGGATTTCTAGATAATGGATCCCATACCTGTATATATAATACATGTAATGAATTACAATATGGAATATTTAAGAAAGAGTTAAGTACATTGAATGCTGCTAATAGGAGGATATATACATTGGTAACTGTATGTTTAGAAATAGAGAACAATAGAGAAGGCAGCAAGTTAACATTTACTAGTTTTTAAATAAATAAGTCATTTAAAGAAAAAAAGTCTTATTGTGTGACCCAGAAAATCCCTGAATGGCTTCCCCATCCAACAAGCAAGGTACCAAACATATGGAATACAGAACATGAGCGGAGCAGCAAGATACAGTACGCCGCCGCCGCCGCAGCTGGGAGCACAGCAAGCTCTGGGAACCGCAGTTCCGAACCTCATTAAAACGGCAAATGAACCATCATTATGTTTCGTTTAGACCCCGCTGTGTCTGTAGACAAAACCGTTTTAAAAAGCTGAGATTAAAAAAAAAACAAGATGCCGAATCCACCAATTATAGTGAAAGAGCAGAGAAGGGTCTCAGAAGTGTGAAGACAAAATGAGGAGAAGGCGGTTTGTAAAGAGCGGCTCCTCTTGGCTAACGAGGGGACACCGTATCACTTACTTCTTATTCCCACTTGGGCTCTTTCTCCAAGATCTGATTTAATTGAAAAGGGTTCTCTTATATCATGAAAGTCCCAAGCCTTGTTTTACTGAGCAACAATTCCCATCATTCCCTGGGAGGTGATGTCCAACCAGCTAAAGGGCTGTAATGCTGAAGCCTCTATATCTGGCTTAAACATTATTTCATCTCCTAAAGATGGGACCCTCTCACCCACACATAAAGAGCTGTATAATGAAAGTCCTTTGCAAATTAAACATGAAACTCAAAATTCATTTTTTAATTAAAACAGAGCTGTCAATCATATGTATTGCCTGCTCCGCCTCTTTGGCTCAGTAATGACTATTCAATCTTTAGGGTTGCACTATGCGCTATATTGTATGTGAATATTATAAGGATACAATGACAATAAAATAGATAATATTTTATCTACATTTTAAAATTTCACTCTCCAGTATTCTGTTGACCATTTATCATATATTTATATAAATATATATATTTCTTCTGTTTCTATATATGGATGGATTATGCACTGATCAAAGGCAAATCTTCTCCAGATTAGAGACAGAAATGCTTTGTTACCAAAAGATCAGTAATATTTTCTGAGACATGAGAGGCTGAGTTGGCAAATTTAGTTATTGCCTTTATAAAGGTATTAAAATAAGGGCGACAGAGTAGAGTTGCCGGGATCATTTAGAGAATTAGAGCCTACTGAATCCAAATCCCTTCAAACATTTGGAGCAAGTTTTTGCTCCCAGTTTAGCAAGTTCCATTTTGGAAAGCTGGATAAGAATATAGCAATATAGAACACACACAGTCACCCCGCTATAGTTCCAGGGGTACCCAGGGCACAAATAAGCACTCACCCCAAATCCCCCCCTAACTGGCCTTCAGGCTGGGCCCCCTTAGCCCATAACAAGGTTACAGATATATAGAAACATTGGGGTAACAGTCACCCCGCTATAGTTCCAGGGGTACCCAGGGCACAAATAGGCACTCACCCCAAATCCCCCCCTAACTGGCCTTCAGCTGGGCCCCCTTAGCCATACATAGGTTACAGATATATAGAAACAATTGCGGCAACAGTCACCTGCTATTAGTTCCAGGGGTACACCAGGCACAAATAAGCACTCACCCCAAATCCCCCCCTAACTGGCCATTCAGCTGGGCCCCCTTAGCCCATAACAGGTACAGATAATATAGAAAACATCTGGGTAACAGTCACCCCGCTATAGTTCCAGGGGTACCCAGGCACAAATAAGCACTCACCCCAAATCCCCCCTATTGGCTTCAGCTGGGCCTTACAATTAAGATATATAGAACATTGGCTACAGTCACCCGCTATAGCAGTGGTACCAGGGCCAAATAAGCACTCTCCCCCCTAACTGCTCAGGCTGGGCCCTTAACAAGGTTACAGATATATAGAAACATTGGGGTAACAGTTCACCCGCTATAGTTCCAGGGGTACCCAGGGCACAAATAAGGCACTCACCCCAAATCCGCCCCCTAAACTGGCCTTCAGGCTGGGCCGCCCTTAGCCTCATAACAGGTATACAGATATATAGGAAACATTGGGGTAACAGTCCACCCCGCCTATAATTCCAGAGGTACCCAGGGCACAAATAAGCACTCACCCCAAATCCCCCCCTAACTGGCCTTCAGGCTGGGCCCCCTTAGCCCATAACAAGGTTACAGATATATAGAAACATTGGGGTAACAGTCACCCTGCTATAGTTCCAGGGGTACCCAGGGCACAAATAAGCACTCACCCCACATCCCCCCCTAACTGGGCTTCAGGCTGGGCCCCCTTAGCCCATAACAAGGTTACAGATATATAGAAACATTGGGGTAACAGTCACCCCGCTATAGTTCCAGGGGTACCCAGGGCACAAATAAGCACTCACCCCAAATCCCCCCCTAACTGGCCTTCAGGCTGGGCCCCCTTAGCCCATAACAAGGTTACAGATATATAGAAACATTGGGGTAACAGTCACCCCGCTATAGTCCCAGGGGTACCCAGGGCACAAATAAGCACTCACCCCAAATCCCCCCCTAACTGGCCTTCAGGCTGGGCCCCCTTAGCCCATAACAAGGTTACAGATATATAGAAACATTGGGGTAACAGTCACCCCGCTATAGTTCCAGGGGTACCCAGGGCACAAATAAGCACTCACCCCAAATCCCCCCCTAACTGGCCTTCAGGCTGGGCCCCCTTAGCCCATAACAAGGTTACAGATATATAGAAACATTGGGGTAACAGTCACCCTGCTATAGTTCCAGGGGTACCCAGGGCACAAATAAGCACTCACCCCAAATCCCCCCCTAACTGGCCTTCAGGCTGGGCCCCCTTAGCCCATAACAAGGTTACAGATATATAGAAACATTGGGGTAACAGTCACCCTGCTATAGTTCCAGGGGTACCCAGGGCACAAATAAGCACTCACCCCAAATCCCCCCCTAACTGGCCTTCAGGCTGGGCCCCCTTAGCCCATAACAAGGTTACAGATATATAGAAACATTGGGGTAACAGTCACCCCGCTATAGTTCCAGGGGTACCCAGGGCACAAATAAGCACTCACCCCAAATCCCCCCCTAACTGGCCTTCAGGCTGGGCCCCCTTAGCCCATAACAAGGTTACAGATATATAGAAACATTGGGGTAACAGTCACCCTGCTATAGTTCCAGGGGTACCCAGGGCACAAATAAGCACTCACCCCAAATCCCCCCCTAACTGGCCTTCAGGCTGGGCCCCCTTAGCTCATAACAAGGTTACAGATATATAGAAACATTGGGGTAACAGTTACCCTGCTATAGTTCCAGGGGTACCCAGGGCACAAATAAGCACTCACCCCAAATCCCCCCCTAACTGGCCTTCAGGCTGGGCCCCCTTAGCTCATAACAAGGTTACAGATATATAGAAACATTGGGGTAACAGTTACCCTGCTATAGTTCCAGGGGTACCCAGGGCACAAATAAGCACTCACCCCAAATCCCCCCCTAACTGGCCTTCAGGCTGGGCCCCCTTAGCCCATAACAAGGTTACAGATATATAGAAACATTGGGGTAACAGTCACCCCGCTATAGTTCCAGGGGTACCCAGGGCACAAATAAGCACTCACCCCAAATCCCCCCCTAACTGGCCTTCAGGCTGGGCCCCCTTAGCTCATAACAAGGTTACAGATATATAGAAACATTGGGGTAACAGTCACCCTGCTATAGTTCCAGGGGTACCCAGGGCACAAATAAGCACTCACCCCACATCCCCCCCTAACTGGGCCTTCAGGCTGGGCCCCCTTAGCCCATCACAAGGTTACAGATATATAGAAACATTGGGGGTAACAGTCACCCCGCTATAGTTCCAGGGGTACCCAGGGCACAAATAAGCACTCACCCCAAATCCCCCCCTAACTGGCCTTCAGGCTGGGCCCCCTTAGCCCATAACAAGGTTACAGATATATAGAAACATTGGGGTAACAGTCACCCTGCTATAGTTCCAGGGGTACCCAGGGCACAAATAAGCACTCACCCCAAATCCCCCCCTAACTGACCTTCAGGCTGGGCCCCCTTAGCCCATAACAAGGTTACAGATATATAGAAACATTGGGGTAACAGTCACCCCGCTATAGTCCCAGGGGTACCCAGGGCACAAATAAGCACTCACCCCAAATCCCCCCCTAACTGGCCTTCAGGCTGGGCCCCCTTAGCCCACAACAAGGTTACAGATATATAGAAACATTGGGGTAACAGTCACCCCGCTATAGTTCCAGGGGTACCCAGGGCACAAATAAGCACTCACCCCAAATCCCCCCCTAACTGGCCTTCAGGCTGGGCCCCCTTAGCCCATAACAAGGTTACAGATATATAGAAACATTGGGGTAACAGTCACCCTGCTATAGTTCCAGGGGTACCCAGGGCACAAATAAGCACTCACCCCAAATCCCCCCCTAACTGGCCTTCAGGCTGGGCCCCCTTAGCCCATAACAAGGTTACAGATATATAGAAACATTGGGGTAACAGTCACCCCGCTATAGTTCCAGGGGTACCCAGGGCACAAATAAGCACTCACCCCAAATCCCCCCCTAACTGGCCTTCAGGCTGGGCCCCCTTAGCCCATAACAAGGTTACAGATATATAGAAACATTGGGGTAACAGTCACCCTGCTATAGTTCTAGGGTACCCAGGGCACAAATAAGCACTCACCCCAAATCCCCCCCTAACTGGCCTTCAGGCTGGGCCCCCTTAGCCCATAACAAGGTTACAGATATATAGAAACATTGGGGTAACAGTCACCCCGCTATAGTTCCAGGGGTACCCAGGGCACAAATAAGCACTCACCCCAAATCCCCCCCTAACTGGCCTTCAGGCTGGGCCCCCTTAGCCCATAACAAGGTTACAGATATATAGAAACATTGGGGTAACAGTCACCCTGCTATAGTTCCAGGGGTACCCAGGGCACAAATAAGCACTCACCCCAAATCCCCCCTAACTGGCCTTCAGGCTGGGCCCCCTTAGCCCATAACAAGGTTACAGATATATAGAAACATTGGGGTAACAGTCACCCCGCTATAGTTCCAGGGGTACCCAGGGCACAAATAAGCACTCACCCCAAATCCCCCCCTAACTGGCCTTCAGGCTGGGCCCCCTTAGCCCATAACAAGGTTACAGATATATAGAAACATTGGGGTAACAGTCACCCCGCTATAGTTCCAGGGGTACCCAGGGCACAAATAAGCACTCACCCCAAATCCCCCCCTAACTGGCCTTCAGGCTGGGCCCCCTTAGCCCATAACAAGGTTACAGATATATAGAAACATTGGGGTAACAGTCACCCCGCTATAGTTCCAGGGGTACCCAGGGCACAAATAAGCACTCACCCCAAATCTCTCCCTTACTTCAGGATAAGGATTAAACTGGCAAATGCCCTGCCCCTGGAGCAGCACCAAGCCCAGTTAATTAAGTAGTCCCCAATGTGTCTAATAGTAGCCCTGACAAGATGACAATGGCATCCTAGCAAGGACACTCTGTCAATGCAACTCTTTTGCAGGGGTGGGGAACCCTACCTCTGGGGAAGAGGGGGGTAAAAAAAGGCAAAAGAAAAATATTACCGCAATTATTTTCAATTTTCAGTACAATTTGGGTTTCTGGAAAGTTTCACACTCACACCTGGGTCACTGTTCTTTGTTCTCCTCCCTTAATAAGAGGCCAAGCGAGCGGTTAAGGTCACCGTGCAAAGGGAAGCGTTCCTGTCGCTGCCGTATAAAACAATATCAAGCCGATATCATTAGCGCATAGAGTTCCGTTGCTATGGCAGCCTCACAATAAAGTTTAATTACTATGGAAGTTGAAGAGCCAAAATAACAACAAAACGATGGCGGATAATTGTGTTCTTGACACCGACGGCAACATTTGTTAAATCGCTTAAATCTGCTTATTTTGCTTAAGTGCGAAGGGTATTTGTAAATAATTGTTATATGCTGTGGGCAGGCTGCTTGTGTATGGTACGAACCAGACGAGATATACTAGGTGGTGAGGGGGACTTATGCCGGAGGTGCCAAGCTTTATAGGGGGGCCCCTTGGGGGAAACAACAAGGGGGTAATTATATCTTAGTTGGGATCAAGTACAGGTACTGTTTTATTATTACAGAGAAAAGGGAATCATTTAACCATTAAATAAACCCAATAGGGCTGTTCTGCCCCAATAAGGGGTAATTATATCTTAGTTGGGATCAAGTACAGGTACTGTTTTATTATTACAGAGAAAAGGGAATCATTTAACCATTAAATAAACCCAATAGGGCTGTTCTGCCCCCAATAAGGGGTAATTATACCTTAGTTGGGATCAAGTACAGGTACTGTTTTATTATTACAGAGAAAAGGGAATAATTTAACCATTAAATAAACCCAATAGGGCTGTTCTGCCCCAATAAGGGGTAATTATATCTTAGTTGGGATCAAGTACAGGTACTGTTTTATTATTACAGAGAAAAGGGAATCATTTAACCATGAAATAAACCCAATAGGGCTGTTCTGCCCCCAATAAGGGGTAATTATATCTTAGTTGGGATCAAGTACAGGTACTGTTTTATTATTACAGAGAAAAGGGAATCATTTAACCATGAAATAAACCCAATAGGGCTGTTCTGCCCCCAATAAGGGGTAATTATATCTTAGTTGGGATCAAGTACAGGTACTGTTTTATTATTACAGACAAAAGGGAATCATTTAACCATTAAATAAATCCAATAAGATTGTTCTGCCCCCAATAAAAATTACAATTTTAACTATAATTGCGTTCCCGAATTTTCTGGATAATGGGTCCCGTACCTGTACTTGATTTTGTTCTCCCCCAGATGGGCCTGATACTCTTCACCTCTCCTCTTATCCCCACCTCACATCAGAGCTCATTTACTTGCATGGGGCAATTTCTCCCCATAGTTACACACAACAACCAATCAAACAACTCATTTTACGTATTTTTACCTGCAGTATAAGGATTAGTACTAATTGCTGATTGGTTGTCACTCCCACAGATTAGATATTCTTTGTTTCATAACTGGCTCTGCATTGTTTGCTTATCGCCCCTTTCCCACAACCGATTCTGCTAGAAAAGAAGTTTGTTTAAAAATTCACCAGATGTTTAATTGCTTCGCTGACTTGAGCCCCAGAGCCTGAGATGCAGCGAGTCAACTCATAAATATCACAGAATATACAGTGCCGGCGTCTGCTGGAAGTGGTTAGGCACACAAGCATCTATCTGCGAAGCGAGGGTTGAAACCACAGCACAATTATTCAGGTTTCAGACTCATTAGGCATCAGTGCCGAAAAAAGGTTACTCTGTACTCCGAGATTGTCCTGCTGAACTGTGCTTAGTACAGGGGAATCCCTATGTGCCATAGTTTTATGGTATCTCTCTGTACAGGCTATGGGCAAACTTAGGGGGCTGTTCCTGCTGAATTGTGCTTAGTACAGGGGAATCCCTATGTGCCATAGTTTTATGGTATCTCTCTGTACAGGCTATGAGCAAACTTAGGGGGCTGTTCCTGCTGAATTGTGCTTAGTACAGGGGAATCCCTATGTGCCATAGTTTTATGGTATCTCTCTGTACAGGCTATGAGCAAACTTAGGGGGCTGTTCCTGCTGAATTGTGCTTAGTACAGGGGAATCCCTATGTGCCATAGTTTTATGGTATCTCTCTGTACAGGCTATGGGCAAACTTAGGGGGCTGTTCTTGCTGAATTGTGCTTAGTACAGGGGAATCCCTATGTGCCATAGTTTTATGGTATCTCTCTGTACAGGCTATGAGCAAACTTAGGGGGCTGTTCCTGCTGAATTGTGCTTAGTACAGGGGAATCCCTATGTGCCATAGTTTTATGGTATCTCTCTGTACAGGCTATGAGCAAACTTAGGGGGCTGTTCCTGCTGAATTGTGCTTAGTACAGGGGAATCCCTATGTGCCATAGTTTTATGGTATCTCTCTGTACAGGCAATGAGCAGACTTATGGGGCTGTTCCTGCTGAGTTTTTTATATTTGAGTTTTGTATTGTGAGTTTATTTGAAGTAGAAAAAAAGCCTACAACCTTACAAATTTGAAATAAATAAAAAAGGATAGGTAGACTACCAGAAGGCAAACAAACCTCAAAGGACAATTTGCTGTAAGTACTTCCTGGTTACCTCAATGGACACTTTGAGGTATATTTATCAGGCTGTGTAAAAAGTAGAGTAAAACATCACCAGTAATGTTGTTTATAGCAGCCAATCAGATGCTTTGCTTTGATTTTCTAACTGTTGAAATCTAATTGCTGATTGGTTGCCCTGGGCAACATCACCGGTAATGCTTCACTCCACTTTTTACACAGCATGATAAATATACCCCTTTGCCTCATTCTCTCATGTGCTGTAAGTACTTCCTGGTTACCTCAATGGACACTTTCCCCCACTCTCTTATTTACTGTAGGTACTTCCTGGTTACCTCAATGGACACTTTGCCTGACTCTCTTATTTGCTGTAGGTACTTCCTGGTTACCTTAATGGACACTTTGCCTGACTCTCTTATTTGCTGTAGGTACTTCCTGGTTACCTCAATGGACACTTTGCCTGACTCTCTTATTTGCTGTAGGTACTTCCTGGTTACCTCAATGGACACTTTCCCCCACTCTCTTATTTACTGTAGGTACTTCCTGGTTACCTCAATGGACACTTTCCCCCACTCTATTATTTGCTGTAAGTACTTCCTGGTTACCTCAGTGGACACTCTCCCTCACTCTCTTATTTGCTGTAGGTACTTCCTGGTTACCTCAGTGGACACTCTCCCTCACTCTCTTATTTGCTGTAGGTACTTCCTGGTTACCTCAATGGACACTTTGCCTGACTCTCTTATTTGCTGTAGGTACTTCCTGGTTACCTCAATGGACACTTTGCCTGACTCTCTTATTTGCTGTAGGTACTTCCTGGTTACCTCAATGGACACTTTCCCCCACTCTATTATTTGCTGTAGGTACTTCCTGGTTACCTCAATGGACACTTTTCCTGACTCTCTTATTTGCTGTAGGTACTTCCTGGTTACCTCAATGGACACTTTGCCTGACTCTCTTATTTGCTGTAGGTACTTCCTGGTTACCTCAATGGACACTTTGCCTGACTCTCTTATTTGCTGTAGGTACTTCCTGGTTACCTCAATGGACACTTTGCCTGACTCTCTTATTTGCTGTAGGTACTTCCTGGTTACCTCAATGGACACTTTCCCTCACTCTCTTATTTGCTGTAGGTACTTCCTGGTTACCTCAATGGACACTTTCCCCCACTCTATTATTTGCTGTAGGTACTTCCTGGTTACCTCAATGGACACTTTCCCCCACTCTATTATTTGCTGTAGGTACTTCCTGGTTACCTCAATGGACACTTTCCCTCACTCTCTTATTTGCTGTAGGTACTTCCTGGTTACCTCAATGGACACTTTCCCTCACTCTCTTATTTGCTGTAGGTACTTCCTGGTTACCTCAATGGACACTTTCCCCCACTCTATTATTTGCTGTAGGTACTTCCTGGTTACCTCAATGGACACTTTCCCTCACTCTCTTATTTGCTGTAGGTACTTCCTGGTTACCTCAATGGACACTTTCCCTCACTCTCTTATTTGCTGTAGGTACTTCCTGGTTACCTCAGTGGACACTCTCCCCCACTCTCTTATTTGCTGTAGGTACTTCCTGGTTACCTCAGTGGACACTCTCCCCCACTCTCTTATTTGCTGTAGGTACTTCCTGGTTACCTCAGTGGACACTCTCCCCCACTCTCTTATTTGCTGTAAGTACTTCCTGGTTACCTCAATGGACACTCTCCCTCACTCTCTCATTTGCTGTAAGTACTTCCTGGTTACCTTACAGGGCAATTTCCCTCACTCTCTCATGTGCTGTGGTTACAGACAGGGTTGGACTGGGCCGGCAAGGTACCGGGAAAGAAACCTGGTAGGCCTCAGCCCAGACCTGATTCCCACGGAGCTCCCCGGGCCACTAATCTCATGGATGGTGGGGGCTCCCCCCAGTCTGATGCTGCTCACAGGGCATTTTCCCTCACTCTCTCATTTGCTGTAAGTACTTCCTGGTTACCTGACAGGGCATATGGCTGCTGTATATAGGGGTTCATACAGCAGACCCCATGTAGTTTACAAGGACCCTAGCAGGTAGGTTGCACTTTCGGATGAGTAGCAGAGCCCAGGGAAACACAAGCAGTTTTGTATCCAAAGCCTCTTAAATAAAATTATAATTTAGTTTTCAAAACCAAAAACCCAAAGCCTATACAGATAATTTCCATTGCCGCACATCTGAACTGCTCCGGGACAACAATTAAATTCAAATAAGGCTTTTTGTATGTTGATGAGAATTTTCCTTCAATTCATTAGTCATTATGCTTTGCTTTAAGTCGCTAGTTACTATGCAGTCAGATCAATTAGGTGGAGGGGAGAAGACGTGGCAAATCCGTCTTTCCTCGGCACTCAGTGGCAGTCACGTGGAAAAACCGACGGAATGAAGCTGCTGCTGTCAGTGCCAATAATCCCTGTTCCACATGCTACAAACTGGCACTTGGAATATCTTATTTTGCTGCCCTCACAAACTGGCGGATGGGGCACGGGGCCGGGGGGGGGGGGAATGGAGAGCAGGACTTGTTATAGGAAGCTGGTTAAACACAGAGCAGTTGGGCAGCTTGGATCCATTTCTAATACACTCCCCAACCATCTCTGCATCTGGGGTTCCTTGGAAAGCAATTTTAAGGGGAAGCTTGGGATCCAATCGGAGCACCAATGGTCTGACAGAGAATCCAGCCTGCCAATGACTCCATATGAGAGATCATACGTCTCTATACCCTCCACCTATCGCTTGTTGCTAAGATACATTCATTCATCCTATAGGAGGCCCTTTAGGACCGGAGGAAAGGGGAGGGACAGGGCCATGACAGGGCAAGGATGAGGGCCCAGGAAGTGTTAGGTGCAAGGGCTCATGGGGCTTGTAGTCCAGGCAGTGATTGGTAGATGGTAGGGGAGGTAATAAAAAAGGTCCTCTATCAAAAGAAACACAGGAATTATTTTATTCTTTTGTGCCACATGTTCTTCTGTGTCAGACTTCCTTTCTCAGAAAAATCCTTCAGGGCATGGACACAAGTCTGCTCAGTTTGCTCCTCTCCCCCCCCCCTTCTCCTCCTCCCCCACCCATCAGAATATGCTCCCCCTCCCATCTCTGTGTAATCGGAGCTACCAACAGCCAGAGCTGCAGCACAGAAGCTACCGAGACCAAGCTAAAATGGCAGCTGCTATCTTCAACCAACAGAGGGAGCTTCTAGGGCTGTTTGCTCAGGTATGGTAAAGCTTTCTGCAAAATAAATATAGGGTTCTAGGTGGCACTATTGTGGCTAATCTATTGGCAGTAAAATGCCAAAATGCCTTTCCTTTCACTGATTCCACTGACAAAGGTGCATCCATTCATGCCCCTTAGAACCTTGTGGCAACTTCCAATCTGACCACTCACCCTGTTTGATAAATTAAGCACAGTAGCCCGAATGGGCACAAGGGAACCTGCAATTACTGGTAAAGTTGACCTGCTTGAAAGTTGACCTGTAATTTCAGGGTTCCCTTAAAGGAAATCTGTAGTGGAAAAACATATTTTTTTCAAAACCCATCAGTTAATAGAGCTTCTGCAGCAGTATCCTGCATTGTAATCTGTTTTCCCCACGGGGCTAGCCATATTCTTCATTTCCCAGGGTGCCACAGCCATGTGACCTGTGCTCTGATAAACTTCACTCACACTTTACTGCTGCGCTGCAAGTTGGAGAGATATTCCCCCCTCACCCCCAGCAGCCGATCAGCAGAACAATGGGAAGGGAGCAAGATAGCAGCTCCCAGTAGGTATCAGAATAGCACTCAATAGTAAGAAATCCAAGTCCGGCTTGGGACTCCTCCAGTTACATGGGAGTAGGAGAAACAATAGGTTAGCTGAAAGCAGTTCTAATGTGTAGCGCTGGCTGAAAGCTCAGACTCAGGCACACTTTACTGCTGCGCTGCAAGTTGGAGTGATACCCCCCCCCTCACCCCCAGCAGCCGATCAGCAGAACAATGGGAAGGGAGCAAGATAGCAGCTCCCAGTAGGTATCAGAATAGCACTCAATAGTAAGAAATCCAAGTCCGGCTTGGGACTCCTCCAGTTACATGGGAGTAGGAGAAACAATAGGTTAGCTGAAAGCAGTTCTAATGTGTAGCGCTGGCTGAAAGCTCAGACTCAGGCACACTTTACTGCTGCGCTGCAAGTTGGAGTGATATCCCACTCCTCACCCCCAGCAGCCGATCAGCAGAACAATGGGAAGGAGCAAGATAGCAGCTCCCAGTAGGTATCAGAATAGCACTCAATAGTAAGAAATCCAAGTCCGGCTTGGGACTCCTCCAGTTACATGGGAGTAGGAGAAACAATAGGTTAGCTGAAAGCAGTTCTAATGTGTAGCGCTGCCTGAAAGCTCAGACTCAGGCACACTTTACTGCTGCGCTGCAAGTTGGAGTGATATCCCCCCCCCTCACCCCCAGCAGCCGATCAGCAGAACAATGGGAAGGGAGCAAGATAGCAGCTCCCAGTAGGTATCAGAATAACACTCAATAGTAAGAAATCCAAGTCCGGCTTGGGACTCCTCCAGTTACATGGGAGTAGGAGAAACAATAGGTTAGCTGAAAGCAGTTCTAATGTGTAGCGCTGGCTGAAAGCTCAGACTCAGGCACACTTTACTGCTGCGCTGCAAGTTGGAGTGATATCCCCCCCTCACCCCCAGCAGCCGATCAGCAGAACAATGGGAAGGGGGCAAGATAGCAGCTCCCAGTAGGTATCAGAATAGCATCATCCTACTTTGCACTGTGCACCATTTTAAACTACTGAGCAACCACCCATAATGATAATGGAATTTTGGGGGAAAACACTGTATTGTTGGCAAAAAAAACATGGTGACTTGAGTCCAAATTTTCCATTTTGTACATTACACTGCTTTGGTAAATGAACCCTGTGTTGTGTGTAAGAGAGAGCTCCATTTGGTGTAACACCCCATTAAAGGCGATGGAGACAAGGTTCAGGGGAAATAACAGCATAACAGGCAAGTAATTAGGTAAATATTACATTTCTGAGTCATTTCAGCGCCTTTCATCTCGTATTATAGGAATAAGCCGACAATAAACAAACACAGCCCTGAGATATTTAACAACTCCTTTTCAGCTCCTCTTCATTATTTGGAGAAGCGAGTTTTATATTTATATATATATATATTTTTTACTTTAACTCCAAGAGTTTAATAAACTTCCAGCTTCAATGAACCTCAAATGCCGCGTTTCTAGTCGGCAAAGCTCTTTATCTCAGCGGGGAGGGAAATAGTCACGTCGCGGGTTACCTGGAGTTACAGCCACTTCCCAGCCTTGTGCTTTCACTAAAGATTTGTGGTTTTCTGACCTTTTCGCTCATTCTGCTCCGTTTAAACGGAATTAGTTTCAAGAGACGTTGCAGTAACTAATTGTGCATGGTTTGTATGGCTTTTCATGCTGAGTAAAACAAGGGGACTCCCATGCTTAGAGGCTCTGTTCAACTGATATTTATGTATAAAGTTCATTTTTTATGACAGACTGGCCAGCAGAGGGCTCTGTTTCATCAGGTTCTTTGGAAAAGTTTTTTCCCATGAGAGCAATATTGATTATCTATCCACAAATAAGCAGAACAATTAGGTTTCTTTAATAGGATAATTTATTGCAGTATACATTACTGAACATTTATATATAAAATCCTGTATATTTATATAAGAGACTGACTGTCCTATGTACAGGCCTAGTAAGTGCCCCACAAATAGGAGTAGGTGGGGACATAACATGGGGTGGGGCAATGATGTCACAGGGTAAGGAAAAGACAGAATCGGCAGGGAATGGGCAGGGTATCGGCGGTCCTTACCCCGGAGTAATCCTATAGCGCAAAGGGTCATTGTTCTTTATCAACTAGCAGTTAAACTATATGTCTTTTTTCCAGCCTTACTATGTTATTGTGTTGGTAGCTATGATTTAAGGGGTAAATAGGAGTCTGTTCTTCAGCTTCATCTTTTCATATCTCCCCTATATTAGTACAGCAGTCTCATAATATGGGTTATTTCACTGCACAATACTCAATGTAGGGTATTACTTACCCTTACATAACCTGTCAAGTGCCAACACACGTAAATACAGCCATATGCACTCACAGAAACACAAAAAAAGAAGCACAGGATTTCTATTCTACTTTTGTGTACACATGTTCTTCTGCGTCAGACTTCCTTCTCTCAGAAAAATCATTCAGGGCACGGGCACAAGTCTGCTCAGTTTGCTCCTCTCTCCCCCTCCCTTCTCCTGCTCCTGTTCCTGCTTTCCCTCCCATCTCTCCTCTCTCCCCCTCCCTTCTCCTGCTCCCCCCCCATCAGAATTCTCTCCCCCTCCCAACTCTGTGTAATCTGAGCTACCAGCAGCTAGAGCTGCAGCAGGGAAGCTACTGAGACTGAGCTAAAATGGCAGCTGCTATCTTATTTTAACAGAGGGAGCTTCTAGGACTGTATGGTAAAATTTTCTGCAAAATAAATATAGGGTTCTAGCTTGCACTAAAGTGGCAAATCTATTGGCAGTAAAATGCATTTCCTTCTCCCTTAAGAGAGCTGTTCCAGGTATAACGATAGCCAAACATTCCTCATTCCTCATTAATGCACTGCAATATATAACATTCTATCTGTTTTCCTGATATTACTTGATAAAACCATATAGTGGCAGAAACCAGCTTTGTGCCTGTCATTAAACACTATTTGCGAGGCATCGGCAAAAGAAATCCAAAGCCCCGGGGGCTTCCCAGGGAAAAGTGTCACTGATCAGTATTCCATAAAATCTTATGTGTCACTGATCACTTGCTCTCTTCTGCTACCAGTAAGTGGTCAGGGAGAGACAGCGCCCTCTAGTGGCAGATCAGAGGCACTGTTGGTGCTTTCAGCTTTCCCAATAATGTGCACTTTAAGGACCTGAGTCATTATTTATTTAAAGCAGTTATACGCTGTAAAAAGAGTTTTTGGCATTAGCACTGTTATTGTCAGGGAACTTATATAATCTAACCTATAAACTGGCAGTTACAGTCTGGAACATCAATAAAAGAGCCCAGGGAAACAAAGTAGGCGATTAATAAATAAATACCAGCCACACAAGTTACAATTTTTATTTAAGTATAGGTATTATGTATTACGGAAAGGCCATCTCCCATAGACTCCATTTTAAACAAATAATTCACATTCCCTTTTCTCTGTAATAATAAAACAGTACCTGTACTTGATCCCAACTAAGATATAATTACCCCTTATTGGGGCAGAACAGCCCTATTGGGTTTATTTAATGGTTAAATGATTCCCTTTTCTCTGTAATAATAAAACAGTACCTGTACTTGATCCCAACTAAGATATAATTACCCCTTATTGGGGCAGAACAGCCCTATTGGGTTTATTTCATGGTTAAATGATTCCCTTTTCTCTGTAATAATAAAACAGTACCTGTACTTGATCCCAACTAAGATATAATTACCCCTTATTGGGGGCAGAACAGCCCTATTGGGCTTATTTAATGGTTAAATGATTCCCTTTTCTCTGTAATAATAAAACAGTACCTGTACTTGATCCCAACTAAGATATAATTACCCCTTATTGGGGGCAGAACAGCCCTATTGGGCTTATTTAATGGTTAAATGATTCCCTTTTCTCTGTAATAATAAAACTGTACCTGTACTTGATCCCAACTAAGATATAATTACCCCTTATTGGGGCAGAACAGCCCTATTGGGTTTATTTAATGGTTAAATGATTCCCTTTTCTCTGTAATAATAAAACAGTACCTGTACTTGATCCCAACTAAGATATAATTACCCCTTATTGGGGCAGAACAGCCCTATTGGGGTTATTTCATGGTTAAATGATTCCCTTTTCTCTGTAATAATAAAACAGTACCTGTACTTGATCCCAACTAAGATATAATTACCCCTTATTGGGGCAGAACAGCCCAATTGGGTTTATTTCATGGTTAAATGATTCCCTTTTCTCTGTAATAATAAAACAGTACCTGTACTTGATCCCAACCAAGATATAATTACCCCTTATCCCAAATCCTCGACACGCCCCCTGCCAATAGTGTTAATACACAAGCAATTGCTAGAAAAGAACAGCCCTGCACCCATATTATTGCTATGTGAGTAATGATACCACTAACATGGGTGCAACTTTTAAACAGTGTCCATAAAAATGCTAAGTACATTCTAATATCCTGTTCCTTTCACTTAGAAATGTAGACTTTATACGTTGGTGAACTAGAAAATGCCTGTACTGTAGATTATATCCAGCAGTGCTAAGTGTTGTCATCCATTATGTTTGGTGCTTACTAAAGCCATTTGTGTCACATGACCCAGTGTATTAAAAAAAGCTGTGAAATATGAGTATATCAGGGTCCATGACCTGTATAGGAACAATTGCCATGCATTGATTTGTCTTTATATAGTCACAGAGCTACTGTAGCTCCTCAGTGACCTCTAACATTCTTATAAATTACAATAGGGGGTACATTATCCCTTATAATACATGAGTGATGCTCAGAGTTCCCTGTATAACTCAGCCTGCAGCCTTGTGCCTTTATATGGGGGGCACAGAACCCCTCAGTGACTGCTAATATCCTTATCATTTACAGTAGGGGGTACAGTATCCCTTATAATACATGAGTGATGCTCAGAGTTCCCTGTATAACTCAGCCTGCAGCCTTGTGCCTTTATATGGGCACAGAACCCCTCAGTGACTGCTAATATCCTTATCATTTACAGTAGGGGGTACATTATCCCTTATAATACATGAGTGATACTCAGAGTTCCCTGTATAACTCAGCCTGCAGCCTTGTGCCTTTATATGGGCACAGAACCCCTCAGTGACTGCTAATATCCTTATCATTTACAGTAGGGGGTACATTATCCATTATAATACATGAGTGATACTCAGAGTTCCCTGTATAACTCAGCCTGCAGCCTTGTGCCTTTATATGGGCACAGAACCCCTCAGTGACTGCTAATATCCTTATCATTTACAGTAGGGGGTACATTATCCCTTATAATACATGAGTGATACTCAGAGTTCCCTGTATAACTCAGCCTGCAGCCTTGTGCCTTTATATGGGCACAGAACCCCTCAGTGACTGCTAATATCCTTATCATTTACAGTAGGGGGTACATTATCCCTTATAATACATGAGTGATACTCAGAGTTCCCTGTATAACTCAGCCTGCAGCCTTGTGCCTTTATATGGGGGGCACAGAACCCCTCAGTGACTGCTAATATCCTTATCATTTACAGTAGGGGGTACATTATCCCTTATAATACATGAGTGATACTCAGAGTTCCCTGTATAACTCAGCCTGCAGCCTTGTGCCTTTATATGGGGGGCACAGAACCCCTCAGTGACTGCTAATATCCTTATCATTTACAGTAGGGGGTACATTATCCCTTATAATACATGAGTGATACTCAGAGTTCCCTGTATAACTCAGCCTGCAGCCTTGTGCCTTTATATGGGGGGCACAGAACCCCTCAGTGACTGCTAATATCCTTATCATTTACAGTAGGGGGTACATTACCCCTTATAATACATGAGTGATACTCAGAGTTCCCTGTATAACTCAGCCTGCAGCCTTGTGCCTTTATATGGTCACAATAGGTAGTAAATTAGTCCAATATATAAATTTTATATAAAATATAGATGCAGATGAGAGAGAATTCTTCAGATCTCTGGCTTCTGTGTAGTTGCTCAGAATACTGGATGGAAACCCACAGGGTGGAAAGAAAATTAAAAGCCGAAAGTGAGAATGGAAATTGAGTGAGACTGCTCCTATCGCATTATCTTAACATTCAGCTTTTTCCTTGGTGCCAAAGTGCAGATTTGGACTTTTTTCCACTATTTAATGAGCCGTACTTGTTGGACAAACATCTCCCGCTGCTTCTGACTCGGGAAATTCATAGACATTCACAGTCGTGAGATTTGTGTGTTTTCCATAAGCTTTGCTGCCTCTGACACAGAGCTGCATTCATTAGCATTGATAGAATAAATTAACAAAGGATTAGAAAGCCTTTCAGTTTAAATGCTAATGGGAATTTCACTAAATCCTCCCAGTGGAAAGGTTTCACCCACTAGTCATAGTTATAAACCACTTAGAAAGGACACGGCACTGGGCCGGGCATCTGGAGAGTGAGAGAGAGATAGGAAAGAACTGACAAGTATGCAAGAAAGCTGCGGAATTATGTCTAAATATCTGCGGAATTATATCTAGAAATTTGCGGAATTATGTCTAAATATCTGCGGAATTATATCTAGATATTTGCGGAATTATGTCTAAATATCTGCGGAATTATGTCTAAATATCTGCGGAATTATATCTAAATATCTGCGGAATTATATCTAAATATCTGCGGAATTATGTCTAAATATCTGCGGAATTATGTCTAAATATCTGCGGAATTATATCTAGATATCTGCGGAATTATATCTAGATATCTGCGGAATTATATCTAGATATCTGCGGAATTATGTCTAGATATCTGCGGAATTATGTCTAGATATCTGCGGAATTATATCTAGATATCTGCGGAATTATATCTAGATATCTGCGGAATTATGTCTAGATATCTGCAGAATTATATCTAAATATCTGCGGAATTATATCTAAATATCTGCTGAATTATGTCTAAATATCTGCGGAATTATGTCTAGATATCTGCGGAATTATGTCTAAATATCTGCGGAATTATGTCTAAATATCTGCGGAATTATGTCTAAATATCTGCGGAATTATGTCTAAATATCTGCGGAATTATATCTAAATATCTACGGAATTATGTCTAAATATCTGCGGAATTATGTCTAGATATCTGCGGAATTAGGTCTAAATATCTGCGGAATTATGTCTAAATATCTGCGGAATTATGTCTAGATATCTGCGGAATTATGTCTAGATATCTGCGGAATTATGTCTAAATATCTGCGGAATTATGTCTAGATATCTGCGGAATTATATCTAGATATCTGCGGAATTATGTCTAGATATCTGCGGAATTATGTCTAAATATCTGCGGAATTATATCTAGATATCTGCGGAATTATGTCTAGATATCTGCGGAATTATGTCTAAATATCTGCAGAATTATGTCTAGATATCTGCGGAATATTTGCATTTTTAACAGATATCCCGTCTCCCCTGTTCCTACTGTCTCTAGCAAGTATTTTAGTAGAAGATGTTTGAGCTCTAATTTGCACCACTTCGAATTTTTGGATACAAACTGGGTAAAATCGGAAACTGAAAGTAGATTCACATTCTCCTTCCTGGTCCCTACGAGCACAATCAAAATAGATCAGCAGTTCACTGAGATGCCTCTGTATAATGGGAGGCTACTTATCCTAACAGGTTGCAGCTGGGGGTAAGGGAGGAGTTTATTTATAAACTGATTTATAGACTGATTTGTTTTGATTGTGCTCGTAGGGACCAGGAAGTAGAATGTGAATTTACTATCAGTTTCCAATTTTGTCTTGTATAGTGAAGTATGTAAGATAAAACACGCATATATATTTTCTAATTAAAATTAAAAAAAATAGATAGAAAGTGTGTTCATCACTAGCAGGTTGGCCATACCATGTGACTTTCCCAATGCCCTCCCCTCATCTACACCCTGCGGGGTAACAATGGCACATCCTACCCTATATAAACTAGGGTGAGAAGTCAGTGCAGGGCAGCATGGCGCCATCTAGAGACCCTGTGTAAACAATACGCTGTTATATGTATTCCACATTATCACTTTGATTAGTTGAAGTTAAACAAAAGGAATTCTGGGAATGAATACCAAACAAGCTTTAGCCTATAGGATAAACGCATGTAAATGGAATTTTCTTGGAGCTTGTTTGAAATTCATTCCCAGAATTCCTTTTGTTTATTTGTATCTGTATGAGGCAGTCTCCTCAACCCTAAGGATTTGTTTGTGAATCCACATGGTGACTCTCCCTAAGCTGATCAGAAAACCCCTGTACTACACTGATGAGCCCCAAGAAGGGCAAAACTGGACTGTAGTTGGGAATCTGATCAGCTATTATCCTGGATTCTGCTTTAAATACCCAGTGGGTGAGCTTTAGCCTATAGGATAAACCCATGTAAATGGGATATTTTTGGAGCATGTTTGGAATTAATTCCCAGAATTCCTTTTGTTTATTTGTTTCTGTATGAGGCAGTCTCCTCAACCCTAAGGTTTGTGAACCCACATGGTGACTCTCCCTAAGCTGATCAGAAAACCCTGATCAGCTTGTTTGGAATTCATTCCCAGAATTCCTTTTGCTTATTTGTATCTGTATGAGGCAGGCCCTCCACCCTAAGGATTTGTTTGTGAATCCACACGGTGACTCTCCCTAAGCTGATCAGAAAACCTTGCACTACACTGATGAGCCCCAAGAAAGGCGAGACCGGTCTGTAGTTGGGAATCTGATCAGCTATTATCCCGGCTTCTGCTTTAAACCCAGTGAGTGAGCTTTAGCCTGTAGGGTAAACCCATGTAAATGGAATTTTCTTGGAGCTTGTTTGAAATTAATTCCCAGAATTCCTTTTGCTTATTTGTATCTGTATGAGGCAGTCTCCTCAACCCTAAGGTTTGTGAACCCGCATGGTGACCCAGAAAACCCCGATCAGCTTGTTTGGAATTCCTTCCCAGAATTCCTTTTGTTTATTTGTACAGTATCTGTATGAGGCCGTCTCCTCAACCCTAAGGTTTGTGAACCCACATGGTGACTCTCCCTAAGCTGATCTGAAAACCCTGATCAGCTTGTTTGGAATTCCTTCCCAGAATTCCTTTTGTTTATTTGTATCTGTATGAGGTGGTCTCCTCAACCCTAATGATTTGCTTTTTAGTTGAAGTTGGGTGTATTGATGCAGCTGCTGTAAAACGTACAGTATTTGTTGCACTGAAGACTGGGTAATTGTATTCATTGTCTGTGAGCCTCTCCGGCCTGCGGGATGTGCTGTGCCAGCCGCCCAATATGATGGTCAGGACATATTTATCCTGTCAATAGTCACTCGGCTATTGGCAAGCCTTCCCTTGGACTTGCTAGCCTTCTGCCATCTGCTGGGACACCTGCAATTGGCTTTGGCAGACGGATCACCTTCCCGGCCAGAAATCCATTTGTTGGGGGGGGGATACGGTATATGGTTTTGTTTTATTGAATCCTCCCCACAGTAATGACGTCCCATTGCATTGTGAGCTGCTTATTTAGCCTTTTCTTTTGTCTCTTTTCTATAGATATATATATTTTATTTAACACTTACTTTCCTATCTTTCAGACTCCAAAGCAGCAAGACGAGACATTGGAGGTGGGTACATGCAGTCGCCTGTGTATTCTAAGGCAGTGTTTTTCAACCTTTTTTGGGCAAAGGCACACTTGTTTCATGAAAAAAATCACGAGGCACACCACCATTAGAAAATGTTAAAAAATTTAACTCTGTGCCCAGCAGCAGTGCCCCCCTAGTACATTGGTGCCAAGAGCAGTGCCCCCCTAGTACATTGGTGCCAAGAGCAGTGCCCCCCTAGTACATTGGTGCCAAGAGCAGTGCCCCCCTAGTACATTGGTGCCAAGAGCAATGCCCCCCTAGTACATTGGTGCCCAGCAGCAGTGCCCCCCTAGTACATTGGTGCCCAGCAGCAGTGCCCCCCTAGTACATTGGTGCCCAGCAGCAGTGCCCCCCTAGTACATTGGTGCCCAGCAGCAGTGCCCCCATAAGTCAGTGTGCCCCGTGGCCCCCCCTAATACATTGGTGCCCAGCAGCATTTTACTTCTGCTCTTGGGCGGCTTCTCCGGTGGCTTCAGCAGCATCTTCGTATCCCTCAGGCGCGCCGCCTCTGCACTTCTGCCTACACGCGACCGCACACAGGCCCTTTTATAACGTTGCGCCCCGTGCGTACTGACGTCACACGGGGCGCAACCAATGACAGGGCCCAGATTTTATTAAAGTAAAAATTGCGGCCCTGCCTACGGCACACCAGTCAGCATCTCGCGGCACACTAGTGTGCCGCAGAACAGTGGTTGAAAAACGCTGTTCTAAGGTATTAGTTATAGAATTATAATTGCAACTGGGATATTTTTATGGGATTTCCGACCCCCTTCCATGCTGCTAAGAACCAGGGACACCATTCTGTACTCCTACTCCTCGATCTCTCTACCATGGTTCTCTAGGTACAGGTATAGGACCTGTTATCCAGAATGCCCAGGACCAAGGGTATTCCGGATAAGGGGTCTTTCTATAATTTGGCTCTCCATACCTTGAATCTACTAAAGAATAGAGGGGGGGGGGTGGGATATCACTCCAACTTGCAGCGCAGCAGTAAAGTGTGCCTGAGTCTGAGCTTTCAGAAGGAGCCGGCGCTATACATTAGAACTGCTTTCAGCTAACCTATTGTTTCTCCTACTCCCATGTAACTGGAGGAGTCCCAAGCCGGACTTGGATTTCTTACTATTGAGTGCTATTCTGATACCTACTGGGAGCTGCTATCTTGCTCCCTTCCCATTGTTCTGCTGATCGGCTGCTGGGGGTGGGGGGGGGAGATATCACTCCAACTTGCAGCGCAGCAGTAAAGTGTGCCTGAGTCTGAGCTTTCAGCCAGTGCTACACATTAGAACTGCTTTCAGCTAACCTATTGTTTCTCCTACTCCCATGTAACTGGAGGAGTCCCAAGCCGGACTTGGATTTCTTACTATTGAGTGCTATTCTGATACCTACTGGGAGCTGCTATCTTGCTCCCTTCCCATTGTTCTGCTGATCGGCTGCTGGGGGTGAGGGTGGGGGGGATATTACTCTAACTTGCAGCGCAGCAGTAAAGTGTGAGTGAAGTTTATCAGAGCACAGGTCACATGGCTGTGGCACCCTGGGAAATGAAGAATATGGCTAGCCCCATGGGAAAAACAGATTACAATGCAGGATTCTGCTGGAGAAGCTCTATTAACTGATGGGTTTTCAAAAAAACATGCTTTAAATACAATAAATCAAATTTGGCCAAAATGCCACCTAATGACCCAAGTCAGCATTCTCAAGGTGCTTCGGTTTTCACTTCTTGAAATCACATCCATTCTTTAACAGTAACATAATAAGATGAATATTTCTTCTACCTTTTATAAGCCCGTTAATCTTAATTGCGGCTCTGATTAAGATCAATAGGCAGCCATGAAGGTGTCAGGCAGGAACACATTTGTTAATTCTGGGAGCCACCGTTTTCTCCAGCCGCTTGCCAACCACTGGGAATATTCCAGCAGCTCCGGCTTCCAGCAAAGTCAGGATTTTATAAGATTGTTAATTGCCGGAGAGCAGCGGAGTCATCCTCAGAATAAAGAACGACACATAGTCCTACTGTAGGTACCAATTCATAGTGATCCTCAATCTGCGAGGCCAACCTTTCTTTAGAGACCTGTACGTCCTTAAAGGGGCGGTTCACCTTTACGTTAACTTGAGTATGTTACAGAATGCCCTAGCAACTTTGCAATTGGTCTTCATTATTTATTTTTTATAGTTTTCAAATTATTTGCCTTTATCTTCTGCCTCTCTCCAACTTTCCAATGGGGTCAGCCAGAAACTATTGCTCTGTAAAGCTGCAAATGTATTAGTATTGTTACTTTTTATTACTTATCTTTCCATGCAGGCCCTCTACTTTTCATATTCCCATTTCTCACTGCCTGGTTGCTAGGGTAAATAAGACCCTAGCAAACAGATAGCTGCTAAAATAATAAATGGAGAGCTGTTAGACAAAAAGCTGAATAACTGTCTACTTTATATTAAAATCTAATTTAAAGGGTAACTACCCCTTCAATGATACCCTTAGCAGTAGTTTTAGAAAATAGCGGATTTGGTGCATCCCTACTAGTAAATTCTAATGACATTTTTACTCTGAAGTCCTGGATAAAAAAGGGGGATTTTGCTTTGTTTGGGTCCTGTTCCATAGAAGGTTTATTAGCACCACTTCTAGGGGCCGATTCACTAAAGGTCGATAACACTTATCGCATGCTCTTTTGCATTAAAAAGCATGCGATAAATAAGTTCCGATTCATCAAAGTCATTTCGCATGCGTTAAGACGCATATCGCATGCGGAAAAAAATGCATCATTGCAAAGCGTTATTTCTATCGCATTGCGTTAATTAGCGAATAGAAATATTAACGCATGATTCACATATGAAGCATTAAACGCGCTAAATATCGCATTACTCTGTGCGAATATTAACCCCTACTTGGGGCAGGCGGTAATTATAGAAAAGTACAGTTAACGACCTTTTGCCAATAAAATATGGACTTTGCAGTGGGATTTATTCAGTCTGTGTTGGCCCCAGAGTGACGCAGCCGCCAGTTTGCAGGGAAACGGTCATTTTCAGAACAGTAGTTTTCAGAAAGTAACTGCTACGTGCGTAATAACGTGCGCTAATATGGTGTGCGATTTTTCGGACGCGGCTGAAATTATCGCGCATGCGGTAAAATATCTCGTCAATTCGGTCATAGCGAGTTAAATAACGCAAAGAACATCGCGTCTTAATTATGACACGTGTCCTTTTCATGAATCAAGCGGCAAGTTGCAAAAAATAAGAAGCGATACAATTTTTAACGCATGCTATAAATAGCGCTCGTTTTATCGACATTTAGTGAATCGCCCCCCCCCCCTAGCGTCTTCTTCTTGGGCAGCATTTTTTTAGAAGAAGTAGTCTCTAGTTAGTTATTAACAATAACAAAAATAGGCGCCTTTAGGTTCACCTAACTGTTGGTATGTTATAGAATGGCCAGTTCTAAGCAACTTTTCAATTAGTCTTACTTATTTATTATTTATAGTTTTGTAATTATTTGCCTTCTTCTTCTGACTCTCTGCAGCTTTCCAATGGGGGTCACTGACCCCGGCAGCCAAAAAAACCTATTGCTCTGTGAGGCTCCAGTTTTATTGTTATAAGCAGGTACTTTTTATACCTTCACACTCCCTGGTTGCTAAGGTAATTTGGTTCCTAGCAACCGGTTTGCGGCTGAAACTCCAAACTGGAGAGCTGCTGAACAAAAAGTGAAATAACTAAAAAACTACAAATAATAAAAAACGAAGACCAATTGCCAATTGTCTCCGAATATTACTCTCTACATCATACTAAAAGCTAACTTAAGGATAGTAAATATTTAGTTTCCCCCAGAAAACAAGGGAGCAGCTACATAGTAACATAGTTACATAGTTACATAGGGTTGAAAAAAGACCAGAGTCCATCAAGTTCAACCCTTCCAAGTAAACCCAGCACCCACACCCTATACTTACCCATCTATACACTCACATACATAAACTATATATACAAACATTAATACTGATTGTAGCTACACTAAGGATAATACAAATGCAGCCACATTATGTAACCGGTGGCAGAAGAAGCCTCACACAGGCAGGATCAGTACCAGCAGAACGGTGCTATCATCGGCCGGAGGAGTCCCGCAGACCAATAATGTGCATGATTGAAAACCCTGAATAAAGTACCTACTTAGCACGGCCGTAGCGATACAAGTGAACCTCAGCGGGGAGGCAATGCAAGTAATTTCCGCATCCTGATAAGCAGATGTCTCGGCCCTTATCTCAGCTATGGAAGCTTGGGCTTCCCGTACCGCTGGCCAATGTCCAGCCGCTGGGCCCAGCTAGAGTAATGGTTCTACGGACTGACATAAGTTCCCCCTAGTTAATTCCTTAGCCTTACCGGCTTCCAACAGTCAGTAATCGAGACGTGCCAAGACACCTGTGGCTTTTTTTCTTTTTTTTTTCTATTTCTTTCTCATTTTGGGCAGCTGTTGGAGGACAATGAAGAGGCTTTTGGCCTGACACCAAGGAACTTGGACGGAGATTAGCCAGACAGATTCCAGGTGACTGAGCGGAGAGTAGGACACAAGGCTTCGGCTAAATTGTATGAGAACAGTAAAACAAACGGGACATGGATTAATGGGAAGGTCACGGGCATAAAATTTCAACACAGCTGAATTGTAAGCTCTTGGAACAAGAGTTCACTTTATTGTACCTTCTGCCTATTCAAACATAGGGAAAGCTGTCATATTAAACACATTACAAAAATATGCATTTTACAGAATTCACAAAAAAAAATGAAAACCAGTCTGCCTATATATGCTTTCATGATAAGTGAATGACTGTGACAGAATGCTCTGTTATACAGATAGCTAGAATCTCAGCCATAAAGCAGGGCAGGACTGCTGCTTACAATGGGGGGGATCAGATAGGATCTGTGCCACTGTGACAGAATGCTCTGTTATACAGATAGCTAGAATCTCAGCCATAAAGCAGGGCAGGACTGCTGCTTACAATGGGGGGGATCAGATAGGATCTGTGCCACTGTGACAGAATGCTCTGTTATACAGATAGCTAGAATCTCAGCCATAAAGCAGGGCAGGACTGCTGCTTACAATGGGGGGGATCAGATAGGATCTGTGCCACTGTGACAGAATGCTCTGTTATACAGATAGCTAGAATCTCAGCCATAAAGCAGGGCAGGACTGCTGCTTACAATGGGGGGATCAGATAGGATCTGTGCCACTGTGACAGAATGCTCTGTTATACAGATAGCTAGAATCTCAGCCATAAAGCAGGGCAGGACTGCTGCTTACAATGGGGGGATCAGATAGGATCTGTGCCACTGTGACAGAATGCTCTGTTATACAGATAGCTAGAATCTCAGCCATAAAGCAGGGCAGGACTGCTGCTTACAATGGGGGGATCAGATAGGATCTGTGCCACTGTGACAGAATGCTCTGTTATACAGATAGCTAGAATCTCAGCCATAAAGCAGGGCAGTAATGTTGCATTATAAGACAAAGAGGTGAGACATAACTGTTTCATTACATTAATGTACGCAAAGTGTAAGTATCAGCTATTCTAGGCACAAATCCAGCTTTACATTATTACCAATAGTGTCCCATTTACAGACTGAGATTTATTCAATAGTCGTGACAGATCCGGTTTAGTACAGATTACAGAGTAGCGGCTGCACGTCAGTAGTCAGAACAGGCCTCCGTATGTGTGAATAGCGCTTAGTCCTTAGTCCCTGGTCCTGCGTTACTGCACAACAGAAGAAAAAAACACCCAAACTGCCCCCCCCACACGACTAATGCCTTTCAATGACCTCAGAACCCTCTTTAACATATAAAAAGCAGGCGGTTAAATAATGATACATATTTATAAACCCGCGGGCTCCCCCCGAGAGCTTCCTCAGGCCCAGCACACAGCAGACGGGATTCGCCTTGAGGACTAATCAATATGCGCTCGAGAACAACTGCTTTTCTGCATATGGCGGTTATTGGGCGGAAAAAAAAAATCCATATTATTTCTGACAAATCATCTCATTTCAGTCTTTACAGCCCTCGTAGCCCGGCGCCGTGTCAATTCCTCCAGGGCTCGGGTCTTGAAAAATGATGTAGTAAAATAATATTTACAGAGCCAATTACTAACCCCGTAGTGTTCCGGGCCGCACAATTATTCTCTACACCGATATCCGGAGGACAGGAAAATCAAATGTTTGGGCATCTGGGCCGATCTTCTAAATGCCTAACAAATTGGATCCATAGGCATTTGTTTCTGATTATTATATAAATTATTTGATGTACTGACACCCCCAATTATTCCTTTTTATATTCCAATTTAGTAACACAGTCTGGAACATTACAGGTCGGAGTTGCAAGTTTTATAAGTTCAGTGGTTTTGTTTTCTCTGGTTTGGGCAATCTTTCTTATCTCTCCTAAAGCAGTTACAGGTAGGGGACCTGGGTATCCAGAATGCTCTTGAACTGGGGTTTTACGGATAAGGGATCTTTCCATAATTTGGATGACCATACCTTAAAGTGATACTGACAAAAAAACTACTCTTCAAAATATGAATGTACATTTTGGGCAGATTTACTAACATTTGGGGCTTTTTTTTGGCTTTGAAAGTCGTCTAAACTCAACATTATAGTATGAAGTGTCATGATAATGTTGGCAGGGTTGAACAAAAATATCGAGTTTATTGTCCGAAAATCAAAATTTTATTTACGTGAATCCTCTTTATTTTTCCCAAACAGGAAGTGCTCCAGCAGCCATTTTAACAGCCGTGGCATTCATTCTTGTAAAACAATGTATTTAAGTTTCACTTGAATCTGGGTGAAATAGAAAACAATGATGGGATTAACTTCCCCTTAAATCTGGGTGAAATAGAAAGCAATGATGGGATTAACTTCCCCTTAAATCTGGGTGAAATAGAAAACAATGATGGGATTAACTTCTCCTTAAATCTGGGTGAAATAGAAAGCAATGATGGGATTAACTTCCCCTTAAATCTGGGTGAAATAGAAAACAATGATGGGATTAACTTCCCCTTAAATCTGGGTGAAATAGAAAACAATGATGGGATTAACCTCCCCTTAAATCTGGGTGAAATAGAAAACAATGATGGGATTAACTTCCCCTTAAATCTGGGTGAAATAGAAAGCAATGATGGGATTAACTTCCCCTTAAATCTGGGTGAAATAGAAAACAATGATGGGATTAACTTCCCCTTAAATCTGGGTGAAATAGAAAGCAATGATGGGATTAACTTCCCCTTAAATCTGGGTGAAATAGAAAACAATGATGGGATTAACTTCCCCTTAAATCTGGGTGAAATAGAAAACAATGATGGGATTAACTTCTCCTTAAATCTGGGTGAAATAGAAAGCAATGATGGGATTAACTTCCCCTTAAATCTGGGTGAAATTGAAAACAATGATGGGATTAACTTCTCCTTAAATCTGGGTGAAATAGAAAGCAATGATGGGATTAACTTCTCCTTAAATCTGGGTGAAATAGAAAACAATGATGGGATTAACTTCTCCTTGAAACTAGGTGAAATAGAAAACAACACTGGGATTCATTTCTCCTTGAAACTGGGTGAAATAGAAAACAATGATGGGATTAACTTCCCCTTAAATCTGGGTGAAATAGAAAACAGTGATGGGACTAATTTCTCCTTGAAACTGGGTGAAATAGAAAACAGTGATGGGACTAATTTCTCCTTGAAACTGGGTGAAATAGAAAACAGTGATGGGATTAACTTCCCTTTGTAAATGTGTGAAATAGAAAACAATTAAGGGATTTATTTCCCCTTGAAAGTGTGTAGCAAAAGGACAGGTTGAGAATGGATATTCACATTTTTGAATATAACCATTTTCAAGTTAAACTCGAACATTTCTAGTATTTGAAGCCTCCATAGGACATAAAGGTACTCGACAGATCAAACCTGCCGAATTTGCCTACCCAACCGATATCTGGCCTAAAATTGGGCAGATCTTGACCGGGCAGGTTTGATTCTCTTGTCGGATCAGGGACCGCAGCTGATGCAAAGAGAGCTGCTGAGACTAAGCCTGGTATTAGCAGTCTAAAACTAAAAATATCTGAAAATATTTTAAAAACCACTACATTAATCTTTTAATATTCACTTTTAACTCCAAACAGAATAGCCTAAAGTTAAACAATTCCAACTGCAAAATCAATAAAATGATCTGATAATTGTCTAAGAATAAATTGCCCTTATTTATTGTTTCTTACCTTTGCCTTCCTAGCCAGATTCAACTTCAGCTTCTAGGTGAACTTCCCCTTTAATAAAAATATCTCCGTAGGATTTCTGACATAATGATATCCCTAGGTTGTGCATTTAGTTTTGTTCCAAAATGTTTACTGCAGATCTGACATTCTCCATGCAGAGTTTGCTTTCTGTTTTACCGGAGGGGAGGGGCTTTCTGTGTTACATTTCAAAATAACCTTTAAAGGGGAACCAAAATTTGTTTAAACGCCCCACACAACACACAAACCCCTAATATACCTGTCCCTGTAATCTGTTCCTTCAAAATGTAGGAATAAATCCGATTTTTATATGCTGAAATCCAACTGTTCTTCTATTTCTGCATCATTTGTAATCCTGACAGGGGAGGAGGGACTAAAACACTGATGTTACAAATGGTAACAACTTCCCCACAGCTTACAGACAACATGCAGGAACTACATAACCCACAATGCATTGCACTGGGATGTTTCTTTCCTTATATGCTGAAATCCAGCTGCAAAACTGTTCTTCTCTTTCTGCATCATTTGAAATCCTGGCAGGGGAGGAGGGACTAAAACACTGATGTTACAAATGGTCACAACTTCCCCACAGCTTACAGACAGCCTGCAGGAACTACATAACCCACAATGCATTACACTGGGATGTTCCTTTCCTTATATGCTGAAATCCAGCTGCAAAACTGTTCTTCTCTTTCTGCATCATTTGAAATCCTGGCAGGGGAGGAGGGACTAAAACACTGATGTTACAAATGGTCACAACTTCCCCACAGCTTACAGACAGCCTGCAGGAACTACATAACCCACAATGCATTGACAACTTTTCAGACTTCATTAAGGCCCCAGGGGCACATATTTCGGTACAGATTATATAGAGCGACACGACTTCAGAATAAAAATGTGCGGTTGAAGATTTCCTATTGATATAAAAGAATAAAAGAGGGAAGCAGAGCTGCAAATGCATTAGCGGCCTGAATAATGTATGGAAGGGAAATGCACCGCAAATAGAAAATGACACGTGCGAGGGAAAAGGAGAAACTTCGGGGAAAATGCAAAGCATTAAACGATTTCCAGAATCAGAGGTCATGGAATAATTCCGGGGCATACGGGGTACCGATAGGAATTAAAGAAATAGGTACAATATGGCTTTCTGGGCACACTACATCAGGGTTGTGTCGCATTAAACCGAATCCTAAAGGGGCTTTTAGTATGTTATAGAATGGCCTATTCTAACAACTTTCCAATTGGTCTTCAGTTTTTTAATTATTTCCCTTCTTCTTCTAACTCTTTGCAGCTTTCAAATGGGGGTCACTGACCCCGGCAGCCAAACCCCAATGCTCTGTGAGTCTACAATTTTACTGTTATTGTTACTTTTTAAAACTTATTTTTTTGTATTCAGGTTCTCTCCTATACATATTCCAGTCTCTCATTAGAACCACTCCCTGGTTGCTAAGGTAACTTGGACCCTAGCAACCAGATAGCTGCTGCTAAACAAAAAGTGAAATCATTGAAAAACTACAAAAAATTAAAAATGAAGACCAATTGCAAATTGTCTCAGACTTTTGGTCTCTACATCATACTAAATCATACCCACGAAGATAAAATATCACTGACCTAAACAACAACAATATATTCTGTGTGTAATACTGTTTATTGTACTGTGAGGACTGTATTTATTGCCCCCTGGTATTTATAGCCGGGTGATTTAGCATTTTCTCTTTTATCCTGGTCTGATTCTACAATTGTCTGGAGAATTAATGCTTTTGGCTGCAAGCAGATAGAAGAGAGTTTTAATTCATCCGCCGATGTCTTATAGGTATTTTTCCCTATATTAGATTCATGACTTTTTTAAACTGTATAATATGTATTCTAGTTTTAATGCCCTACCCGTACAGAGCTAGGAAAAGGAACCAATCAATTAAAAGGTTTGAAAAACAAAGAGAGAATTATAGGGGAGGTTCAATTAAGATGTTTAAAAAATAAATTCACTTTTGTCCCATGTTTTTCAAGAGGAACTCCCCGAATTCGTTAGTAACATTTTCTGGATAAGGGGGTCTTTCCGTAATTTGGATGTCCTACCAGTAATTAAACCCAATAGGATGGTTCTGCCCCCAATAAGGGGTAATTATATCTTAGTTGGGATCAAGTACAGGTACTGTTTTATTATTACAGAGAAAAGGGAATCATTTAACCATTAAATAAACCCAATAGGGCTGTTCTGCCCCAATAAGGGGTAATTATATCTTAGTTGGGATCAAGTACAGGTACTGTTTTATTATTACAGAGAAAAGGGAATCATTTAACCATGAAATAAACCCAATAGGGCAGTTCTACCCCAATAAGGGGTAATTATATCTTAGTTGGGATCAAGTACAGGTACTGTTTTATTATTACAGAGAAAAGGGAATCATTTAACCATGAAATAAACCCAATAGGGCTGTTCTGCCCCCAATAAGGGGTAATTATATCTTAGTTGGGATCAAGTACAGGTACTGTTTTATTATTACAGAGAAAAGGGAATCATTTAACCATGAAATAAACCCAATAGGGCTGTTCTGCCCCAATAAGGGGTAATTATATCTTAGTTGGGATCAAGTACAGGTACTGTTTTATTATTACAGAGAAAAGGGAATCATTTAACCATGAAATAAACCCAATAGGGCTGTTCTGCCCCAATAAGGGGTAATTATATCTTAGTTGGGATCAAGTACAGGTACTGTTTTATTATTACAGAGAAAAGGGAATCATTTAACCATTAAATAAACCCAATAGGGCTGTTCTGCCCCCAATAAGGGGTAATTATATCTTAGTTGGGATCAAGTACAGGTACTGTTTTATTATTACAGAGAAAAGGGAATCATTTAACCATGAAATAAACCCAATAGGGCTGTTCTGCCCCCAATAAGGGGTAATTATATCTTAGTTGGGATCAAGTACAGGTACTGTTTTATTATTACAGAGAAAAAGGAATCATTTAACCATGAAATAAACCCAATAGGGCTGTTCTGCCCCAATAAGGGGTAATTATATCTTAGTTGGGATCAAGTACAGGTACTGTTTTATTATTACAGAATTAATAATAATACTGAATTGTAAGCAACAGAGAGAACAGAATTTGTATCACTATCCAGTGACATCACAAGTTATATAATCACACACCATGATGTCACAAAAGAGAAACATCACAAGCCAATCAAACTGGGGGTGCCACACAGTGGGGCATTGGAAAACATTATCACAAACATACAAATTGTGTAGCATTAGGTAAATCCAAGATGAGATGCATAGAGAATGGGAAGGTTTTCAATTGCTACAATATACTGTATCTAATTCTTGAATAAAGGATAGAATGACTCAGCAAGAAACTCTTTTATAACTCCTTTGTGGTGGTTCACCTTCAGGTTAACTTTTAGTATGTTATAGAATGGCCAATTCTAAGGAACTTTTCAATTGGTCTTCATTTTTTATTTTGTATAGTTTTTGAATTATTTCCCTTTTTCTTCTGGCTCTTCCCAACTTCCAAATGGGGGTCACTGACCCCGGCAGCCAAACCCTATTGCTCTGTGAGGCTCCAGTTTTATTGTTATTGTTACTTTTTATGACTTATCTTTATCCCGGCAGACATCGCCACACATATCATTTATAAAGAGAGCACAAATGCACTTGAGTCACATTAAATTGCAAGAGCAACTGTGTCGGGTTTGAAGCATCGGCCATAAATTCATTAGACACACCTTCCGCCTAGCAACTGCAATGATGCCAGGAACTTTTTTAAACAAAAAAGTTGCATTGTAGGTAAAAAAAATATGGTCATTGTGTCCAATATAGTCGACTGCATTTGCTGTTGTAAATGTGAATCGGCAACAGCTCCAGGTTTACCGCAACTGCGCCCTCTTTGGAGCTCCCATTCATTCCAATTCGCAGTGAATTTCCAGGTTCCAAGGAGATTGTTCAGGGAATACAGGGTCATGGGAGATAGCTCTTAGTACAAGTTGCCCCAGGGACTGGTCCGATTGCCATCTTGGGGTCAGGAAGGAATTTTTTCCCCTTTGCGGCAAATTAGAGAGGCTTCAGATGGGGCTTTTTGCCTTCCTCTGGATCAACTAGCAGTTAGGCAGGTTATATATAGGCATTATGGTTGAATGTGATGGACGTATGTCTTTTTTCAACTTAACTTACTATGTTACTATGTTATATGAATCTGATCAGAACAATTGGTGATAACTTTCTCAAAGGAGAAGGAAAGACATTTTGGCATTTTACTGCCAATAAATTAGCCACAATAGTGGAAGCTAGAACGCTATATTTATTCTGCAAAATGCTTTACCATACCAGAGTGAACAGCAATGTAATCTCCCTCTATTTGTTTAAGATAGCAGCTGCCATTTTAGCTTGGCCTGACTTCACTTCCAGGCATCAGCTTGCAAGCACAGAACAGTTCTCAGCTCAGATTACAGAGCAGGGATGGGACGGGGAAGAGCAGAAGGGAGGGGGAGAGAGCAGAAGGGAGGGGGGAGAGAAGAAGGGAGGGGGAGAGAGGAGCAAACTAATTTTTCGAAAAAACAGGATACTGAGAATCATGTAAACAGAAAAAAAGGAAAGAAATATATTGTTTCTTTTTACTGAGGACTCAGAGCAGCAGTTCTGTAAAGGTCCCCATACACGGGCCGATTCTAGCTGCCGATATCGGTCCCTTAGACAGATTCGGCAGCTAATCGGGCAGTGTATGGCCACTACCGACGGGCCTGCCCGACCGATATCTGGCCTGAAATTGGCCAGATATCAAATGGGCAGGTTAAAAAAATCTAGTCTTTGCCTATACCCCCGGATATTTTGTTTGATAACATTAGGAACACAATCTCTTTTAAGTGAATGGATACCGTACACGGAATTGTATTTTGTACAACGCGCTCTCACCAACCATCCGATGAGCAAGTCCTGACTGGGAACCAATCTCTCACCACTAATTTCAATGTAATGGGAAACCAACACCATATTACCGGAACACATTTCACAGTTATTAAGCATTAAGATGTGTATGCTGGCGTCTGTTGCTTAGGGAGGTTTAGTATGCATATAATGATATTTCTGCCTGTTGTGTTATCTTGTGCTCCATCTGGTGTTTTCTGTTTTCTCTTATCTGAAGACCTCCGTGTTAAATCTGTATGTAGATACTCAAGTCTGCACTGCCGTGAAACAGTGTAATGTCTATGTGCATGAAAATAAATGTATCAGCGGCCTACACCCTGAGCAACCGTAACATTTGTAAGATCCCTATGATATAGGTGAGCTGGAACTTCCTATGATCTTGAGGAGCAGCAACATGTGTAAGATCCCCGGGATATAGGTGAGGTGGAGCTCTCTATGATCTTAAGGTCCAGCAACGTGTGTAAGGTCCCTGGGATATAGGTGAGGTAGAACTCTCTATGATCTTAAGGCCCAGCAACATGTGTAAGATCCCTGGGATATAGGTGAGGTAGAACTCTCTATGATCTTAAGGCCCAGCAACGTGTGTAAGGTCCCTGGGATATAGGTGAGGTAGAACTCTCTATGATCTTAAGGTCCAGCAATGTGTGTAAGATCCCTGGGATATAGGTGAGGTAGAACTCTCTATGATCTTAAGGCCCAGCAACGTGTGTAAGGTCCCTGGGATATAGGTGAGGTAGAACTCTCTATGATCTTAAGGCCCAGCAACATGTGTAAGATCCCTGGGATATAGGTGAGGTGGAACTCTCTTTGATCTTAAGGTCCAGCAACGTGTGTAAGATCCCTGGGATATAGGTGAGGTGGAACTCTCTACGATCTTGAGGAGCAGCAACATGTGCAAGATCCCTGTGATATAGGTGAGCTGGAACTTCCTATGATCTTGAGGAGCAGCAACATGTGCAAGATCCCTGTGATATAGGTGAGGTGGAACTCTCTATGATCTTGAGGCCTAGCAACAAGTGTAAGATCCCTGCAATATAGGTAAGGTGGAACTTCCTCTGATATTAAGGCCCAGCAACAAGTGCAAGATCCCTGTGATATAGGTAAGGTGGAACTTCCTCTGATCTTAAGGCCCAGCAACAAGTGCAAGATCCTTGTCACATAGGTGAGCTGGAACTTCTTATGATCTTTAAGCTGCACTGATTTTAAGAGAGGTACTGTTCAGTAACAGTGGGTCAACTGTGGACTGGAACTTCCTAATTTATATAATGCCTCCATTACTGCACCATACTCCCTGGACACCCTCTTTGGTACAATACGCTATTCAAGCTGATACAATTAGTACTCGTGATACTATTTTATTGCTCCCAACTTTCTGTAATTATAGATGTTGCCTGTAGAGTTGAATGCACACCATATTATATATACAAAACCTGCACAATTTCCAGCTTTTATATCTCGCTAAAAGGTGACCTTGATACTTCGAGACCCGAACAAGCCTGCTAAATGTGTGGGGGCCCGGTTAGTTGGCTGTTAGCACTGGGATAGAAGTGACTGTGAGTTTCTGTAATCAAGCCAAGCTCCTTCTGCTCAGTACAGATGTTAAGAGAATATAGGAGGCCAGCACGTCAAAATCTTGTTTGCACATTGTAACAACGTGGCTCGGTTAGATGGTGTTAATTTTGATTTCAGACGTGCTTTACTTCAAGGTGGCTCTGCTTGGTCCCATTGTGTGCGAGTGTGCATATGGAACATTGACTGATCAGGGGGCCTGTGGGGAGGCTCTGTGCCTCCGGCAATGCAATTACATCAATCAAACTTGAAGACCACTAGCTTTTTTTGGACTGCAATGTCCAGCATCACTAATATTCAGTCTTGAACAGGCCTTCAGGGCGAGTGCTAATCAACTAGCATGCACCCAACATAGGCAACCTGCTCAAGAGTTTGTACAGCTACCCATTAAGCCATTGTTTTGAGGCCAAATAGCACTTCTTCCCTTGGCTGGAATGGTCTAATGTAGAGTCCAGGTTTTTGCTGCCAATGTCCTGAAGATGCTGAAGGGTAAGCAGAACTGTATACATCTGAAGAAACGCATGGCTCCTGGTGGTCCAAGGAAGCCATATCCATTGAAGAGAAACCTCCTCCATGAACACAAAGACCCAAGTGAGGATAACATCCAGAAACAAAAGTGAATGACCCAAAAACCCTAAAAGGCTCATCTTAATTGCTCTCCAACTAGTATCATGGGTAGCCTGGAGCATAAGGCTGTTGTATAAGGCTTTAAGCCCTAAGGTGAAGAGGCACCTTAATGAAGTCAGAAGGCAGAAACTCCTTGGCTCAGATAAACGCAGAAGACAGAAGCTTCTGTCATTGCACAGGAGAACCACTGGTGACTTAAGGTGGCCATACACGTAGTGATTTCCGTCTTTCAAGATCGTTCTCACCCTTCTCTGATGTTCAGGGCTGAATCGTCAGATATGGAGGTAGAAACAATAGAAATTCTACCTCCT